>NW_024412391.1:72498659-72512889 GCF_014898765.1 Herpailurus yagouaroundi
CTTCTTCTTCTTCTTCTTCTTCTTCTTCTTCTTCTTCTTCTTCTTCTTCTTCATTTTTCTCTTAATTGGATTCTCTTTCAGAATACGGTATACTGTTGTTTCTCTGTTTTTAAAAAGAAAGAAAAAAAAACACTCAAGATATATTTTCTTCTTGCAGCTACTGCTCTGTGTTTCTATTTCTGTACAGTAAAATTCTTTAAAGAGTGGTCAATAATTGTTTGTCCATTTCCTTACCCTGTTGTCTGTGTTTATTTTAACTTTGTTATAACTGCATACAGTAAGTGCACAGGTTTCCCTCCAGCTTGCTCTATGCTTCCAACCAGGGTCCCCTCCTGGGCAGATGGCAGGTGTGAGGGCCTGGCTATCCCTGCCATAACTACATGATGGGCAGAAACCTCTTCCAGCCCTAGTCTTACTTGGTGTGCTGGATACTTTTTGTTGTCAACATGGTCAAGCTGGGCACTCCATTACTCAGAATTTACTTCTCCATATAGTTTTGGTTAATGTACAGCTCACCAAGTCTTTTTTCAATAGTTTTATTCCAATATCATTGACACGAAGTGTTACATTACTTTCAGATGTAAAACATAGTGATTCAACTTCTCAGTACATTATACTGTGCTTGACACAAGTGTAGCTACCATTTGTCACCTTACACTTTTATAATATCATTGACCACAGTCAATTTCCTATACTGTACCTTTTATTCCCACGACTTATGTATTCCATAACTGGAAGTCTGTCTCTCCCACTTCCCTTCACCCATTTTGCCCATCCCCCGATCCCCCTTCTCTCTGGCAGCTCTCAACTGTTCTTTGCATTTGTAGATCTGATTCTGCTTTCTGTTTATTCATTTGTTTTCTTTTGTAAATTCCATATATGAGTGAAAACATGTGGTATTTGTCTTTCTCAGTCTGACTCATTTCACTTAGTGTAATACCCTCTTAAGTCCATCCATGTTATCACAAATGGCACAATCTCAACTCATCCTTTTTGTTTCTGAGTAATATTCCAAGATATGTATGATACATATGTATGTGTATATTACATCTTCTTTATCCATTCACTTACTGATGGAGGCATGAATTGCTTCCATATCTTGGCTATTGTAAATAATTGTAAATTGGCTATTGTAAATAATTGGCTATTGTAAATAATTCTGCAATAAAATAAGGATATATATATATATATATAATGGTATTTACATTACCATTTTTGTTATCTTTGAGCAAATACCCAGTAGTGGGATTACTGGATCATATAGTATTACATTTTAAATTTTTTTGAGGAAACTTTACATTGCTATTCACGGTATCTGTACCAATTTACATTCCTACCAACATTGCAGGAGTGTTCCTTTTTCTACACAGCTTTACTAACTTTTGTTATTTGTCTTTTTAATTTTAGCCATTCTGACAGGCTATCATTTCCTAAATTCTCCCATGCCTCTTTGTAGTCAAACCCTTTCTCCACTCTTAGTCTCTGGCAACCACTGATCTATTTTCTGTCCTTAAGAATTTGTCTTTTCCAGAATATCCCTATAAATAGAATCATAAAGCATGTATCATTTTGATTCTGCAGTACATTTGAAATTCATCCATGTTCTTGCATGTATCAATAGCTTGTTCCTGTTGTGTTATTAAGTATGTTTCCAACTTATGGATATAGTTCCTCTAATTTTTTCTTAATATGTTTTGAAGTTTTATTATTAGGTGTATATACACATAGGGCTGTTGAGTCTTCCTATTAGTGTTTATAATCATAAAATATTCCTCTTTGGTAATACTACTTTTCTTGAAATCTCGGCTTAATATTGATCTATCAATTCTATCCCTCTTATGCTTAATGTTTGTGTGGTATATTTTTCAATCCCTTGCTTTAGCATGTCTTTTAGATCAAAATACATATTTTTAAAACCCCAGACAGCACATATTAAGTGTTCAGTTCAGTGGATTTTGACAATTTTGGTACTTGAGTATGCATGTGTAATAATTATTCTTAAAAATATATTGTACATTTCCATCACCCAGCTCTCTCTCCTGTTACTTTTCCCCACCTCATCACCCTGACAGAGGAATCCACTTTGTGATTTGCAATTAGCATAGAGTAGGTCTATCAGGTCTTCGGCATTACATAAATGGAATCCTACAATATACATTCTTTTATATCTGTCTTTTCTCCCATTGTGTGCCTTCCCTTTTCCTTTATTTGTATATGATTTTTTGGATGAACATAAATTTCCAATTTTAATCAAGTTCAGGTTATGAATTTTCTCTATTTTATGTTTCATGTATTTTGTGTTCTAAAAGTATTTGCCTATCTCAAATTTGCAACTGTAAATCCCTATATTTTCATATTTAATTTTATGGTTGTAGCTTATATTTAGTTTTATGTTAGCTTTTGACTGTTCTTTGTACTGGAAGCTAAGGTCATAGTTCATTTTTTGTTTTTATTTTCATTATCTACTTGTTCTAGCATGATTTCTTAAATAGATTTTTGCCACTGAACTTCTCTGGTGCCTAGGTTGACAATCAATCGAACATATCCATGTGAGCCTTGGGGCAACTGAGTGGCTCAGTTGGTTAGGTGTCCAACTTTGGCTCAGGTCATGGTCTCCTTGTTTGTGAGTTCAAGCCCTATGTCAGGCTCTGTGCTGACAGCTCAGAGCCTGGAGCCTGCTTTGGATTTGTGTTTCCCTCTCTTTCTGCACCTCCCCCGTTCATGCTCTATCTCTCTCTAAATTAAATAAACATTAAAAAAATTTACATGTGAGCCTTATGGTAGTCCTCTCTTTTCTATTCCATTGATACAGATCTAAATCCTTGTACCATTATCATACTGTTTTGATGAACATAAATTTGTCTTTAAATCAGATAGTTTAAGTATTTCAAAAGTTCTTCTTTTTTTTAGATTCCAAGTTGTCTTTCCATTTCTATATAAATTTTACACTTACCTTGCTGTTTCTTCAAATATCATTGCTGAAATTTTAAATGAGTTTGCATTGACTCTATAGCTCAATTTGTTGAGAATGAATATTTTAACAATATTGAAATTCAGTTTATCTAGGACTTATTAATCTTTTCAGGTCTAGTTGGTATTTCAGTGAAGCTTTGACAACTTTAGTTAATTGTTAAATATTTTTATGTCATTGATATTATTGTGATAGTTTAAAAAGTTGTTCTGGGGCGTCTGGGTGGCTCAGTCAGTTAAACATCTGACTCTTGATTTCGGCTCATGTCATGATCTCATGGTTTGTGAGATGGAGACTGATGTCAGGCTCACGCTGACGGTGTAGCACCTGCTTGGGGTTCTCTCTCTTCCTCTCTTTCTGCCCTTCTCCCACTTGCAGTCTCCCACTCTCTCAAAAGAAACTTAAAAAATGTTTTTAAATTAGTTCTTGCTGGTATATACAATTAGAGTTGATATCTGTATATGGGAGTTGAATCCATAACTGTGCTAACCTTATGTAGAAGTCTATGTAGAAGTCTACTAGTACTTTTTAATAGCTTTCTTAGCGTTTTCTACTGATAAATCATGTTTTTTGTAAATGTTTTACTTCTTTTCTATTTTTTTCTGCTTTTATTATTTCTTTCTTACCTTTATATTTAGCTAAAAGTTCAAGTATAACATTGATAGTGAATGGTTGGTAATGAAATAGTTGATGATGATGAAGATATTGAAAAGATCCATGGAATCATTAGACCTCTTTTCCTTGTTCCTAATCATAAAGGAAAAATATTAAATGCTTCTCCATATTTTGATGTTAATTATAGGATTTTCATAGATGGTCTTTATAAGGTTAAGGAACATTACTTCTCATCATAATTTGTTGAAAGTTTTGATCAATAGTGAGAATTGGGGCACCTGGGTGGCTCAATGGGTTGAGTCTGACTTCAGCTCAGGTCACAATCTTGCAGTTCATTAATTTGAGCCCGTGTCAGCCTCTGTGCCAACAGCTCAGAGCATGAAGCCTGCTTAAGATTCTCTCTCTCTCTCTGCCCCTCCCCTGTTAATTTTCTCTCTCTTCTCTCAAAAATAAGTAAAAAAACATTTAAAAAATTATAAAAATATGGTTAGAATTGTATTTTATCAAAAGTTTTTCAGTCTCTATTGAGATGCTCAAAACATTTTATTTTATTCTATTAATGTGATGAATTGTACCAATTGTTGTTGTTGTTGTTTTTGTTTTTAATGTTGAACAGTTTTGCATAAGAACTGTTTAACAGTTTTGTATGCAGTTGGCTAGGATGCATATACCTTTTTGCTGTTGTTATTTTAAGTTTATTTATATACTTAGAGAACCCAATTAGGGGCAGAGAGAGAAAGAGAGAGAGGGAGAGAGAGAATTCCAAGCAGGCAGGCTCCATGTTGTCAGCACAGAGACTGATGCGGGGCTCATCCCAGAAACTGTGAGATCATGACCTGAGCCAACATCAAGAATCAGACACCCAACTGACTGAGCCACCTAGGTGCCCCATGCATATACCTTTTTTATATGTTGCTATATTAGATTTTCTACTGGCTTTTTTAGGATGTTTTCTAGATTCACAAGATCTGTCTAGAGGCAATATTCTTTCACTTTGTCTTTATGACGTTTAATTATCAGGTATGTATGCTGGTCTCATAAAATGAATTTGACTGTGGTCTGTCCTCTATTTTATGAAAGAATTTTGTGTAAGATTATTATTGTTACTTCCTTCAGTGTTTGATAACATTTAGTGGTATATCCATCTGGACCTAGAGTTGTCTTTGTGGGAGGGATTTTACAATGAGTTCAATTACTTTACTTAGATGAGGCTATTCAGATTTTTCTCTTTCTTCTTTTGTCAGTTTTGGTAAGTAATGCTTTATAAGGAATTCACGTATTTCATCTAATTTGTCAAATGTATTAGTGTAATTATGTTCACCAAATCACCTTATAAACTTTTTAATGTCTGTATGATCTATAGTGATGCCTTTTCTTTCAGTCCTGTTGTTCATAACTTGTGATTTTTTTTCTCCCTTTTTCTTGATCAATCTAGTTGGAGATTTAACATTTTTATTAACTTCATCATTTTATTAATTTTATTAACTTTAAACATTGTCGATTTGTTAGTTTTCACTTCATTTATTTTTCCTCTTATTTTTGTCACTTGATTTCTTCTACTTAATTTAGATTTAACTTACTTTTTTTCTATACCTTCCTAAGATGACAGATTAGGAAAAGTGTTTTCATGTAGCAAAGTGATGGCTCATCTTTCTTTATATCTGTGCATGTTATTCAAACCTCTGCTTTAACTATACTCCAACACACATCTTCTTGATATAGATATCTTGATTGTGCAGATCACGAGTTTGGGAATTGTTTTGCTGTGCCATTCTGGGTCACATATTTCATGCAGTCAGATAATGGCTGAAGCTAACACATTGGAGTGCTGAAGCTACTGGAAATTAGCTGGACTCTCCCTCATCCCCTTCTTTCTGTAGGCCCAGAGCCTTTTTGTATGGTTTCTCCATATGAGTTAGTTTAGAGTTGCTTGTGGCTTGATGACCTGAAGACATTCAGTCTGCTTGCTGGTAGCTCAGGACTCCAAATTCAAGTGTCCCAGGAATTCTAGGCGGAAGCTATAGAACTTTCAGTGACCTAGTTTTAAATGTCACACGATATTACTCCAGCAGAGTCACAAGCCTGCCAAGGTGCAGGGATAGGACAATAGATGTCACCTTTTGATTACAGAATGAGTGGCATTTACATCTCTTCCTACATTTTAAGAGAATGCCAGATGGGAGATACTGTGGCTATGTTGGGAGAATATAACCTACTCTATCATCTTTGGCCTATGGTGTGTATTACTTTTTAACAAAATAACATTTTTCTTACTAGTTTCCCTCCCCTGCTCCAAATGGAATTGTTATGAATATTTGTTTACTTCTTTATTCTTTTATTAAGTAGTGCTTAGCACATGGTCGGTACTCATAAATATTTGAATAAACAAATAAACACACTGATTCTGTCTCCTATCTCATGGATTTACTAATTGCAACTTTCTAACCTGGAAATACTTAAAATTTTAAATTTTTAAAGGTAAATATACTTTTGGCCCACTATGAATCTAGTACAAATTCATTTGCTTTATTTTTTATTTTTTGATTAGAGCATGGTTAGCATTGTCAGAAATTTTCACATGCACTGTCATCTTGCCCCTGTTTTTTTGTGTTTATAGATTTAATTCCTTTCCCACTTTCCAACAGTTAGTAATTCCACCAGCAAGCTTTTTATAGCTTTAATCTAAATCTTCTTTGTGGGTGGCTAACCTTTGACAGTCACTGTTTGAAAAGTCTCATCAGAAGTATCTATTTTCATGGCTCTGTTTTAATATCAGACATGATCCAGAAATTTTCATAGCACACATATTTGTTCTGTCAAAATAAAGTAATTGTGACTGCGGCCTTGCTTCTGCTCAGTCGAAACATTGTAAATAAAACCAGCACTGTAGTCAGTAATCTAAAATAACATAATAGTTTTCCTTCTCAAGCTATACTCAAGAGTTAAGGCAGGAGTGAAAATCAGGTAAAATTTATGCAAGTGGGCACATGAACTGTCCCTTGTCCTAGGCCTTCCGTGCTTCCTCATACCTCCTGTACTCTGTTCACTGTGAATTGTTTAGTATGAAAGGGGGGAGGGAGAGGGAGAGGTTACGTGTGCATTCTCCCTGTATAATTTCTGAGCTGTGTTCTAAGGGCTACAAACAAGAAAGAGAAAAGCCATTTGTCATCGTCTTACTTTTAGGTCTTTAAGTCACAACAGACCGAGACAGGTACGGGTGGTTAACGTTGCTTACTCTAAATTTATGTTAGATCCAGCAGAGAAGTCGCTGAATGTAGAAATAATTTAACTTTCTGGCTCTAATGAGTTAGTTTCCTCACCTCTATTAAAAATAAGCATCTTTTTTTACTCTTTTCTCTAAAGCTTTTTAATGGAGACTATAGAGAAAGAAAATCACCAGTGAACAAGTGGCTTCACATCCTGCCTTCCTAGTGTTCACTTTTTCATTGAAACTCCTTTATTTTGTTACCACTTTGTCATCTTGCTCAGGTCTGTCTAGCACAACAGTTTCTGATGAAAATCCCCTTTCCTTTAGTTTCTTTTGTACAGTTGACATATATTGATACTTGAAGAATGTTGCTTTGTTTTATATATATATATATATATATATACATACATATATATATATTGCTTTATTGTATTTAGAAAGAATAAAAAACAATAATGAAAAAATATTAATTAAATCTGTTATAAGCTGAAATAAAAAGGAAACCTTAACAAAATGCTTTATTACATTATATAGATTACGGGTTTTCAAGGCCTGAAAAACCTGAAGTATAGGTCATTACCTTGCTGACATACCGTGAGCTCTCAAATTCTTGACTGTTTGTACATGGTGGATGCCATCTTATTACCTAATACACCAAAGCAGTATTCAGGGAATATATTCTATGTCTTTGCTCAGACGAGGGGAGGGATGGGTAGGAAATTTTCTTACTACACAGTTATTGGTTTGAAAGGCATGACATTCCAGTGGTTTGCCGCCCATCTGTGATTATATGCATAATGAAGTAGCTCACACTTCAAGTTAGTTCCAACATCTTGCTTGAGGAGAAGTCATTTGACTAATTACAGCTACATGCACCAATGCAATTTTAACTATATGATGATCATAATTATTATGGCACACCCATTATAATTATAGGCCTGCTCTACTATGGATTCCATCACAACACATCAGTATGATGCCTTGAAATTGTGGAAAAAACCAATTGAGTTGTTTGAAGCTAATAGACAATGTGGCAGGGCCATCTTATTCTATTTTTTTATTTCATTTCATTTACACAGATACTTACAGAACACACTATAAACTTCTTGAGTGCAACATTTATATCTACTCCATTTTCATCTTTCTATTTTATGTTCACAATAGACACACAGTCAATACATATTTGTTGACTGCTGGAAGGATAGCGCTTAACCTCCTTTTGATTAACAAAGCATGCTCCACAGTCTGTGGTCTTTGGAAGTCCCTGAAACCATATAATGCTTATATATTTTATCCAGCTCTTTTCAATATGGCTTGTTTGATTCACAACAACTTACTTTCATTATTCATCTTTGTGGGCATCAACTTTTATTTCCTTCAATTTCTTAATAATTAGCCTTTTAAAAATAAGCAAAGTTTAGTAGGGGAGCAGTTAATGTCACATTGGCCTAAGGAAACACCAATAGTAGACTGAAATATAATTATAGAGAAATTAATTTTGAAAAGTAGCATATGAGAACTACTGGTCATGGTAAATATTTTGGTAGATTCATGTATTTCAGTCCTTTAATGTTCTATTTGCTTTTATTCTATAAATCTGATTACTGAGCATTTCAAGATACATTTTATTGACATTCCCTGTTTGAAAATACTGTCTATCTGGAATGCTCTGTTCTTATGTGTCATGATAGAATATTAGTGTAAAGAAAAAAACTCTCCTTTAATGTTTGTTTTTCTTTAAAGGAATTTTCTTCTTTTATTTAAAAAAAATCAAAGCTAGAAATAGAAAGATAATCCTGTAAAAGCATCAGACCAATTTTGAAATTAAATTTAAAATGTTTATCAATGAAATATGTTCTACTAAAATGAAAAGGAAAAATAGTATCCAATCTTATGAGCGTACTACATAAGACTGTCTTAATTACAATATCAGTTTAAGTAATAGACCACTAACTAGAAAGAAATGTGCAAAGGAGAATGGCCAAAGCAGGGGAGTTACTTGAATGCTAGCAATAAAATCTAATTACTAGCTCAAATGACACGAAATCCCACCTACCATTTCTGTCTACTTCAGTTCGTCCTGTTATTCCCTTTTTATTGCAGCTGGTCTTCCAGGAAGGATTAGCCAGTAAAGCTTACTTTCCTTTGATTTACCATTTATCATTCTTTGTTTGGCCCCTTTGGGAATCACCTTAATCATCCAGAGAGACTATTGTAAAACTTCTTGTGATCTTTTATACTGAAGGATGATATATAAAAGCACATAGAGCTGAGAAGCTGTTTGAGAAGACAGTCACTGGGATTCTGCTTTGTCTGTGTTCCTGTCATGGAATTGAATTACTGGTACTTAACTCAACATAAATGACCGTTTAAAACTGTTTGGGGAAGCCAAATGAAAAGATTTGGGGACAAGTAAACAATTTCTCTTTCAGAATGAGTAATTTTTACACCGTTTCCACATACAAACAATTTAGTATTTGGCTCTTCATAGGACATAAGATAAGTAGATAAAGGAAACTATGCCTTAAGCTCAGTCACAATATGAATGTTTTAATTTTTTCCCCATTTGCATAAGAGAAGCATTATAAAACAATTTACAGTCTGAGTGACTACTAAACACATATCTTGTCACTTCTACATTAAAATTTTGAATGGCTCCCATCATTATTAAGCTTTGTCCAAACTTACTTACATGGCATCTAGGGATCTGGTTCCTTTGTCTCTTTGGAAAACTACTCACTTTTCAGTGTGCAATTATGCTATACCTCCTCATATATAATCTACCCGACTCCTCCAGAGAAAGGCCATCACTTTCTCCTCCGCATGTGGTTCTATCAGTTCATTTATTATGTTATATTGTAAGTATTTGCTTATGTATATTCTTCTCAACTGGAAGCCCTTTGAAGGCAGAGTACTCAAGTCTTTGAAACTTTATTATAAAAATATCAATGAATGCTTATTAAATTGATCTTTACCACATTCCCTTAGGTTACTGATTACCAAAAATGGCTTCATCTCTTATTCTATACTGTAGATTCAATTATTAGGATGGGTTTATTAATTATTTTTCTATAATCAAATGTAGGTTGCCTTGCTATTCAAGCTCTGCTTTTTAATTTCTGTAACTTCTTTGAAACATATTCCATTTTCTTCCACTTATTAGCCTAAGTAAATGAGAGTAAAATGCTTTCCTCATTGAATTCCGTTTGAATTCAGTGAATTCTGACTCTAAAATGAGCATAAGGTTTTAAAAACTAGTTAGATTTTAAATTTGGCAAACTATGACTCCTTTTAAAGAAAATCTTTAAAAGACTAATAGACTCCTAAGATTCCATCAACATCAAACAGGACATAAAACATCATTTGATGACTCAGGTGTCGGTGAATCATAATTATGGAAACTAGATTTCCCCTCAAGTGGTCATGGGCAGAAATGGCAAGTTTAAATACACTTAGTTTTCCTCTAAACACAAACTTGGATCATTAAAAAACATGTATTTCCCAAAATGTCCTCTAATTAGGGCTGCCCTTTGTGTAAAATATTTAGGGCAGCTAGATTGTTACGAGAAATTATTTCTCTAAGTAGCTGTGCCTAGTGCTATTAATGTTAAATTCCATTATATCATTTTACTCAGGGAAAAGGATAGTGAATCATATTGTAAATAATTAAAGCTTTACAAGCATAACGATCTCAAAAACATTATACAACTTAGTTGTTTATTTCTATGCCAAAACTAAATGTTGACTTGAACACAGTAACACACACACACACACACACACACACACACACACACACACACACACATACACACACACCTACCCTTCTGTGTATGAATGGATATGGAAAAAAGTATGAAAGGCTTTTGAGACAAATGATTTCTACCTTGAACCTGCATCATCCTCCAACACCTGGTCCTCCCAGCCAATCTGTTTCTGATGTATCCTTTCCATGAACCCTAGTTCTTTAATAAATCATCAAATACAGGGCCAGATTACATACAAAAGGTTAGAAGTTCTTATTTTTCAAATCAATCTGATTGAATAATTATAATCTACATAATTTGAAAAACATGTACCTAAACTGATCACTTTTATATCTTTATAACGATAAATGGAATTTGTAATCATTTTTTTTTTAATTTTTTTTTTCAACGTTTATTTATTTTTGGGACAGAGAGAGTCAGAGCATGAACGGGGGAGGGGCAGAGAGAGAGGGAGACACAGAATCGGAAACGGGCTCCAGGCTCTGAGCCATCAGCCCAGAGCCTGACGCGGGGCTCGAACTCACGGACCGCGAGATCGTGACCTGGCTGAAGTCGGACGCTTAACCGACTGCGCCACCCAGGCGCCCCTATCATTTTAAAGTTTATTCATTCTATGAAATTTTAGCTGTCTTTATTCTTAAAAAATCATGTTTGCCTAGAAGAATGTACTGTCTGTTCTCTTAGCATTATATAGGAATTTACTAGTTCTTATACAAAATGTCTCCTTGTTTGGAAAGTATGTTATTTAGTTAACTATGTTGTTTGGATAATATATATGTCATAATATTAATTATTTTGCTTGCCTAAAATGAAGTATATTTTAATTATTCTCATAATAACTGAAAGCAGTTGAAATATGCATATCTTCTTCTGAACATGTTATGTCATACTTCTAGCCCTCTGGAGTAAGAAAATTATTTAAAAATGGGAGATAAATGAAAGAATGATGTCAATGATGTCAAAGAAAGCTGTATGTCAATGAAATGAAAGAATTGTCAAAGATGAAGCCTCCCTATTGGGTTTATATTCCATTTAGGTTGACAGAGTAACAGATTCAGCTTCTCAGTATATTGAGAGAGGTAGATAGTTAAGGTGAAATTTAATATGTACTTTAACTTTTTGTCTCCATAGCTCACAAGTAACATTTATAATAGCATAAGCTCCTGGTAGCATGTTATGCTGCCTAAGGTATTTCTATACTGGTTGGCTTTTATTGGTATTCTTGTCAAAGATATGTTCAGAAAGAAAGAGTCCATTTCCCTGCCTCGTCTTCCTCCTTCTACCATTTATTCCCATCAGCAGATCAAATTAAAATGATGCAGTTATTTTGACTTGCCATTTTTTATCATGTTGTTTTGTTGTTGTTGTTTTGTTTTGTTTTGTTTTGTTGTGGGGTTTTTTTGGCGCATCTTACTACATGGGACATTTTTTTGAATGAAAGATCATGTTCATTGTTCCCAGCCACCCTGAATGAAATTTTTAATCACATAGACTTTGTTTTAAATCATATGAATTCTTAATCGTAGCCATTCTTTGTTTTTTTGTTTTTTTGTTTTTTATTTTGAGATGGTGATATAGGCAAAAAACAACTCATGGAGAATTATTCTAGCTTCTGTTCAACTGCCTCAAGAAAAGTAGAGAAATTGAATGACATTCTTTGCACTGGTTGAATAACTTAATGCCCCAGAATCCCTCTGACATGGTTTCCTTCTTTACCAGAGGTATAATCCTGACTTTAAAAGCCCCCTCCTTTGGCACTGCTTGTCTCCATATCCTTCCAGGGTCAGTCTCCTCACTTGTGCTCAGGGGGGAGGCACATAAAATATGGTGATTTGTTGGCTAGCAAGTATTTTATTTTATCATGTTAAAAATATTTTTAAATGGAGAGTAACCAGTATAAACACTCAAGTTGTAGCCTTCCAGAGGAGATTAAGAAAGAAACTAAAGGCTTGAATATGAAATCTGGACATCAAAGTGGATGTATTTATCTAAAAAAGTATAGTGATTAAATTTCTCTCTACTAATAGTCAAGGGTAGTAACTTTAGAGCTCAGTAGAAGCTATTTAAGTTAGATTTGTAAGAATCCTATGATTTTGTAAGTTAACATTTGTAATGAGAATAGTATTGTTGTTAACATTTTCTTTTAAATTGTAAAAAGAGCATGCACACGCACACACACACACACACACACACACACAAATGTGCTTTATAAAAAGGCAGAATAGCAGATTGAATATTTAAGTCTGTCTTAATCTTGTAACTACATTATTAGTGCACTGCTAGGTTAATTTGCTAATTTCTTAGATGTAATATCTATATATTTACATATATATGTATTAGATATATATTTATATATTAAATATATATATATTTATATATTAAATATATATCTAATACATATATATATTATTGATTGTGGTCCATTGACCAGATCAATCAAAAATATTTAGTGAAGGCCAACTATGAACTTGATATTTTTCTAGGACCTAAATATACACTAGTAAACAAATATTTGCTGTCACAGAGCTTATATTCACTTGAGGAAACAAAGGTATTGAACCAGATAGATGATTCATAGAGAGAGAGAGAGAGAGAGAGAGAGAGAGAGAGAGAGATGATAGAGAGATAAATATTTAAACTGTTATGATAAAAAATAAGGGTATAAGAAAGAAATTGAAGTAGGACATCTCTGGGGAGAAAGTTTTTGTGAGTTTATTTTATTTATTTATTTTGAGGGAGAGAGAGAGAGAGAGACAGAGAGAGAGACAGAGACAGAGAACAAACAAGCAGGGGGAGGGCAGAGGAAGAAGGAGAGAGAGAGAATCACAAGCAGGCTCTGCACTATCAGTGCAGACCCCAATGTGGGGCTCAAACCCAACAACTGTGGGACCATGACCTGAGCCAAAATTAAGAGTCATATGCTTAACTGACTGAGCCACGTAGGTGCCCCTCTGGAGAGGAATTCAATTCTCTTTTACAGTGTGGCTAAAGAACCAGTCTTTGGTGAACAGACATACATGAGGTAAGGAAACTCATGGTTATGTACAGGGATTGTGTTTGTGCTGAAAGAATAGCAAAGACCTCAAAAAAGAAATGTGCTTGGTGTTTTCAAGAAACAGCAAAGAAATCAGTGTGGCTGTGGAGGAAGAGAACTAGGAGGTACGGTTATGGACACGTCAGAGGCCACATAGTGACAAATTCATCTTCAAGGCAAATAACTTCAAGTCTTTCCACAGTACTCTTATAGCACCAAGACCACAGATATGGCTCTTTTCATGCTGGACTTAATGGAAAGTGTTTTATTTTTTACAACTTTGTGCATTATGTTATAATGAATTAAAATGTCACAATGATTGCTATAATCTACTTGAAGGCAGGTTTAATATTTTATTCAGAATTATAATGTCAGAATCTATGAAAATAGTTTTCATTAGTCAGCACGCATATATTCTCAATGAATGAGTGAATATTTCCAGGCTCTTCTTACGAGAGATAATATAACATGGTTAAGAGTACAGACTGAGGTTTAGACTGGGTCTGAATTCAGTCTCTCTAGAGTTGTATTTCTTTTCTTTTTTTTTTTTTCTTTTTTTTTTTCAACGTTTTATTTATTTTTGGGACAGAGAGAGACAGAGCATGAACGGGGGAGGGGCAGAGAGAGAGGGAGACACA
>NW_024412391.1:72512989-72515746 GCF_014898765.1 Herpailurus yagouaroundi
TTTTTTTTTTTTCTTTTTTTTTTTTTTTCAACGTTTTATTTATTTTTGGGACAGAGAGAGACAGAGCATGAACGGGCGAGGGGCAGAGAGAGAGGGAGACACAGAATCGGAAACAGGCTCCAGGCTCTGAGCCATCAGCCCAGAGCCTGACGCGGGGCTCGAACTCCCGGACCGCGAGATCGTGACCTGGCTGAAGTCGGACGCTTAACCGACTGCGCCACCCAGGCGCCCCATCTTTTCAAACTGTCAGAATTACAATTAGTGTCTTAAATTTATAACAGTATAATTTTCATTGATACCAAAATAGTTTCAATAGCATACAGAACTCTGCTCCTGTATGATTCTGTTTTTTTCCTATTATGTTGTTGGCAACAACTCTAATTTTATATATTGTATGCCCAATAATGAATTTATAATTATATTATGCATTTGTATTTTAAATCATAGAAAATAAAAAGTGGAGTTACAAGTGAAAATTTCATTAACTACTACAATGTTTTAACCCCTAGAGAAATTTGGATTAGGTTATTATATTCCTCACATATAAGTTGATGCCTGGGAATAACTAATTCTTAATAACAATATCCAATAAAAATTGAAACAATATGCTTTTAAATTATCAACTTGTTATTATAATTGGAATTGTTTAAATATAAACAATAAAAATATTTTCCAGGCCATTAAGTTAAATTACTATACAATTAAAAAATTTCAACAGAGGGGCGCCTGGGTGGCGCAGTCGGTTAAGCGTCCGACTTCAGCCAGGTCACGATCTCGCGGTCCGTGAGTTCCAGCCCCGCGTCAGGCTCTGGGCTGATGGCTCAGAGCCTGGAGCCTGTTTCCAATTCTGTGTCTCCCTCTCTCTCTGCCCCTCCCCCGTTCATGCTCTGTCTCTCTCTGTCCCAAAAATAAATTAAAAACGTTGAAATAAAAATTAAAAAAAAAAATTCAACAGAAACTTTTATGAGAGTTGAAATAAAACAACATTTTGTAATGTTGTTTGTAATATAAACTAGTCATAGGATTTTTTATGTAAAGAAATAAATTTATAACCCATCTGTATCATTTAATTTTTTCAGGAACTTTAAAGTGAATATTCCTGTCTTCTGTTATGCGAGTAAACATTTTATTCAATAATATTCATCAATTTAAAAATCCCAAAGAAGGTTTTCATCAACTTAGGAATTCTAGACCAAATAGCTTTAGAGTTATCTATATTTATGATAAATTTATGGAGAGTTGTGAGTCTTAAAATAAGTCCAGAGTATCTGAAATAGATTTGAACTGTTTATTTGCAATAAAGCAGAGCACTGCTGAATCATAATACAAATAGGAAAAATACTTTTTATTCACATTGAAGTTTCTCTGAACGAAAATTAATTATCTATTTATAATATAGTCAAATTTAAAAGAAATTTAGCTCAGAGCCTAAATTTGAAAATACTTTAGCCAGTTACAGTCATCAAGCAAACTAGGGTTTTCAAAGGATTGCACCTTAAAAATTACAGGTACACTGGAATTCTTAATGAACAAGCCAGGAACTGTATTTTATTTCTCCTTGGAACAGAATCTTTCTTCTAATTAATCTGCTATATTAGATCTGTGGCTCCATGTAAATTAAAACTAGATGGACAGCCTCTGCATCATGATCCCCTGTGAAAGTTGGTCTTTACTCTGAAGCCATTTCTCCAAATATTGTTTTAAATTATACCTGTCCGTTTTCAAAGAGAAGGAAAAAAAACTTTGAGAACATTTTCGTTTTTCTGAATCTCAGTTGCTGTAATTTTTCCAATCTGGTATCTCACTGAAGATTACTAGTCTAATTGAGATAGCTCCTGTCCATGGAGCTAACCCAAAGTTTCATGTTTGAAAGTTTTTTTTTTTATCTTCAACTCTTCGCATTTACAGGGTAAATGCATGTGACTATAACCTCCTTTTAGAAATGCTGATTGGGAAACGATAACCAACACCAAAAAGAACTCATAAATGCCCCACCAATTACAAAAGATGCCAAACATTTTTGTAAATCGGTACAAGCAAGTCTTGCCTACATGGATATACTTTTGAGGGCTTGTGGAATTAGGCCCACATTATGCTTTGAAGAAATCCTAGGAGTTTAGTTAACCAAATGGAGACTACTGGTCTAATTAATGAAGATAGAAAATGTAAAATATAAAAAATAATATGAAATAGCATTTATTGAGTATTAAATATACGCTAGGTAATTTCGATGCTATATTCCTATCATACAGTAAGAAAAGTAAGCACAGTATATATTTAAATTGTCTAATGATACCCAGATTATAGTACCAATTTTGATGTTTAAAACCTGCTAAAAACAAACAAACAAAAAAACCTCTCACTTGAGAATTTGAGAGTCTATGCTCCAAATTGCACTGCCTTCAATGAGTAGAAAACCAAGACGTATATACAAGCAAACTGATCCCATCTTAAAATTTAAATAAGGAAAATGCCCAAACAAGCCAGGTATTTCATTGTTTGTGTCTACAAACATTTATGTTTAAAAACTCCAGGGGCGCCTGGGTGGCGCAGTCGGTTAAGCGTCCGACTTCAGCCAGGTCACGATCTCGCAGTCCGTTGAGTTTGAGCCCCGCGTCGGGCTCTGGGCTGATGGCTCAGAGCCTGGAGCCTGTTTCCGATTCTGTGTCTCCCTCTCTCTCTGCCCCTCGCCCGTTCATGCTCTGTCTCTCTCTGTGCCAAAAAAAAAAAAAAAACAAAAAAAACAAAAAACCTCCA
>NW_024412391.1:72515846-72592909 GCF_014898765.1 Herpailurus yagouaroundi
GGGCGCCTGTTTCCGTTTGTGTGTCCCCCTCTCCCCCGCCCCCCCGCCCGTTTATGCTTTGTTCCGTGCTAAAAAAAAAAAAAAAAAAAAAAAAAAAAAAAAAACCTCCAAGCTACAGAGAGATTGGAAAATTAGCAAAATTAGCACCTATATAGCACATCAACTAGATTTATCAAGTTGCTTTATCAATGCTTTCTGCCATTGCCAAGTGGTATTTTTCTCGACATTATGAAACACAATCCTAAAATAACTCAGCATGTATATTCTCAAAGGCAGGATATTCTCTTACTTAAATAGCAATATTTTATCATATGCAGGAACTTTAATTTTGATTTCACAATGTCAAAAAATTCTGAAACTTGTTAATAGACAAAAGATTTAAATTATATGTTTCCTTTGGGACACTTAGTACAAATTGGTAAATTTTCTATCAGCTGATCCATTTTATTATACCTATGATTTATAAGATAGAATAGGCTAACTTACAGGTTTTTGTCTGCACAGAGACAAATGATTTCTATTTATTGGAAATGATAACCATGACACCTACTGTTTATTGACTTAGTTTTGTATCTAACCCAGCATGTGATCCTATAATGTCTTATTAATTTGCCTATAAAAACCTAACTCTTTATATAATCTTAGGTCTAACTTTAACAGCTCACTGATTATTCATTAATTGATGAACCAGATAAAATGTTTGAGATATATATTTATTTTATATTCATGTCATGTTTTTAACTTCCTGAAAATTATTCTTTAATAGTAATCTTATCTAATGTAAGTCCTTATTCAAATCTCCCCAAGTGCTTCAAAATATTCTTTGTAGTTCTTTATTTGTTTGATTATGTTGATCCAGGTTTTGGTCAAGTATCCCATATGCAATTATTTTACATTTCCCTCTAATTTTCTTTAATGTTGAAGAATAGTCCCTCTATGTCACCCCTTTTTGGTTTTTCATGATATTGACCTTTTTTTTTCTTTAAGTATGCAGGCTAATTTTGTTCTAGAATTAAGATTTAGCTGAATGTTTAGTGTTGATTAAATTCAGGGTAAGCAGTTTGGAGAAGAATGCTACAGGTGATATACACTCCTATTGTATCAGACTCAAATAATGACATTTGGTCTTTTTTTTTTTTTTTTGAAGATGCTAAGTTTAATAATGTGGTTAAGGTGATTTCTGGGACTTCACTTGGTAACCACGGTTGATAGATGAGTATTAACTTGGTTAATGTGATTTCTCCATTATAAAGTTACATTTTTTTTGCACATGGTTTTCAAGCTATCTATGGAGTGTTATTTTCAGACTATGTAAAGATCCTATTTCACAACAATATTTTAGCCAAGGACTTAGCATGCTCTGATGATTCTTGCTTGGAACAACTATTACACTGGTATTTGCATAACCAATTATTTTATTTTAAAACATCAGTGCTTATGGGTGATAGAAATGGTTAAGGGAGTTCAGGGTTGGAGATAAGAATTAAATGCACATATGCATGTGCATACCATCAGATTTCCAAGAATGATGAATACTTGATGCTATTTTTAAAAACATAAAACAAGTAAATATCATAACTTTCAAAAGTGGTGTCAAATAAATTATACTGGTGAATAATGCAGGGATTCAGCCATAAGTACCATTATAAGGCTCAATAAAGTATCAATTGATAAAGCTATCAAGAGTTTATAATGAAGCAGTGTGTGTGAACTTGAGTCTAATTATCCCTATCTGCTAAAATTGGAATAAAAATACTTCATAAGACTGTTTTGAGAATAAAAATATTACATGTAAAGCATGGATCATATTTCCTAGCATGTAACAATGATTTTTAAATGTTAGTTGTTTTCACTGCACTATATTGTCCTACTCATCATAGGATTTCATATTTTATTTAATTTTTTTTAAATAACTAATATAAAACAAAGGAATAGATGCCTTAAAATCTAGGTTGCTTTCAGATCTTTCTTCCTTACATACACTATTTCATTTGATGAATTTGCTTTCTACTGTATTTTCTATTTCTTATCTTAAATTCTCTGTTCATTTTTTAAAATGGCCCAGGTAAAATCTTTAGAGAATGTGACTTTCATTCTTAAAAATTTCATTTAGAAAAAAAAAGAAGAAAAAAAAAATAAATAAACGTTGAAAAAAAAATTAAAAAAAAGATAGAAAAAAAAGAAGAAAAAAAATAAATAAACGTTGAAAAAAAAGATAGAAAAAAAGAAGAAAAAAAATAAATAAACGTTGAAAAAAAAAATTAAAAAAAAAATTCATTTAGAGAAGACCTGGCAACAGCAACATTACTCTACACATATGGTTATATGTTCTGTGATGTCATAAATGTGGTAGTTATAATCAGTAAGTTCCTAAATGGAAGGTCAGCAGTAGTGAGAAAGAAATAGAAATGATTTCAGGAGCATGGATAGAAAATTAAATAAGTGAGAACTATTAACATTATTTCATCTGTTTGTAAAAGGTGATATTTCCTTCAGACATTAGAAAGGTAATTTTTAATTAATTCTTTATATTTGTCTTGAGATAAGTGCTTCATAATCAGAAAAGGAAGTGTGCTTTGTGTACTGGAAATATCCGTGCAATTACATATGCGTGTGCACGTGTGTGTGTGTGTGTGTGTGTGTGTGTGTGTGTGTGTGTGTGTGTGTTGGGAGAAACCTGTGTAACATCTTTAGGCAGAACACTTTAGACAAGCTTCCTAAACTTTTAATCATTTCTATTTGGAGTACTATAGCCTGGGGAAGTATCATTGCATAAAGTATCTCAACCATAGGGTTTGCCTTTGTTTATATTTTGAGTTAAAATGGAAGAAGTCGTGGAAATAGTTTAAGAACTTTAAAAATCCCTCACAGACAAACAAAAAGGCTTGCTTTTAAAATAACTCATCCAGTCTAATCTTTACATCACTTAGAGCACAACTACAAAGATTGCTCATCAGGAAAGGATAAAGGGAATATGCTGATGGTTCTTTGTAAATGATCTAGCTCTTGTTTTATTTGCCTCTTACTTTGAACCATTTCTATATCAAAGTCATGTCTAGTAATGAAAGAGCTTTGGGGGGATTTCTGACTGACAGGTACCATTACTAATAAATTGCCTCAGAATGTAAAAATGTGACCCCTCAGGTGGTTCAACCACATTGTTTGCAAACTGTGACTAAGTATCAAATTCCAGCTTTTTTGCTAAGCACTCACCATGGAACAATACAGTTGCACTCTTTAGTGCTTTGTCACTGATTGTGTAGGTCATAATTACGGATTCAACTGGGGATGAATGGCGGAGAATGTGGTTGTGCAATTGGCTGTAAGCAATCTGACCCTGCTTGATCCTTGCTCCTTGAAAACTTGTGACTTCCCATAGCCTCTTCCATTATCCATGTATGTGGTTAGTACTGCCTCTCCACCAACCTTTTCATCAATAGGCTTTTCAGGTCATTGCTTTGTAGCCTTATTGAGGCATATGGTTTGAGTGATCATAAATAGTATCTAGGAGTTCACAGTTTGCCTAGCTCAGTAAGAAAAGTCACAATGGGTATCTTAAGAAAGAAGGTGAAAAATGTTGTAGAACTTTATAGAAATCACGCATTTTAAAATAAGTACACATTTGAATTAAGGAAGAAATCTGAAGAGAATGGAGAAATGGAGAGCAAGATACAAGGTGTCTATTTTATAGAATGTATTATACTACTAGGATTCAATTTTACAAGTTTTATGGACTCCATCAAGATCAAGCCTACAGGTGGTCCATGACCTTTTGTTGAGAGAAAGAAGAAAACAAACATGAATCTAAAATAGTGTCTTTCTTAATCCAGCTCTTTCTCGTTTGCATGAGAGAAGGTAAAAATAAAAAATAAAAAATCTCAACATCTATACAAAAAAAAACTTAGGATTTTTCAATGGAATTTTTTTTACATACCCTTTAAAATAAAAAAAAAGTTTAATAAATTTAGCCCATTGACTTTTCCTACTTGTTTTGTTAAGACAGCGCAATCAAGAATGTATCATCATACACATGTCGATATTTTAAGAAATACGTACTGTTACGTTAATAGTTTACTTTTCCAATGGGTTTAATGTAAAAGACTGATTTGGCTGATACTTTGGAAATACCATAATGGAAGTAACAGAACACAGAGTCAATGAGTCATAGTAATTAGGGAGCAAGGGAGAAGTGGCTAGCCTTCTAGCATCCTGCACAATAAATTATTTCTGACAATAAAATGTCTGATTACATCCCATGCAAGTTTATGCTCCAGTAACAGTGCTTCTCCTTTGTCCCTTAAATATGTTGAGTTGTTAAAATAGAAGTGCATAACCCCAATCATCTTACAATATTATGAAAGAAAACTCCCAAGTAGGCTGCTACCATTTCTCTCTCCTATTCGAGAGATCAAGTATCACATAAGGAAGAAGGCTGTTTCTACAACTCTGATGATTCTGAGATCTGGCTAGCTTCTCTTTTAAATACACACCTACACTCAGACACACAAATGCACATGCTTAGAAACATTTTTTAATACACTTACTTACTGCAAGTCTGTATCGTTCTATTTTAAATCTTAAGATTTAGGGGCAGTGAAAAGTTCCACCCCCTCAAGAAAAGCTGGAAGAAATTCTATCTAATAGTTGCCACTGTGTCAATATAAAACTATTTTTTTTTAGGTGCAGGTATCCTGGGAAAATAATCAAATAGCTTTTAAGAGACCAAGTGTGAAGAAACAAATACTTTTGAATGCTTTAAAGGCACAGGGTTAAATGCTCCCCCAAGCAATTTGCCATTTCCGTGTTAATTCAGTTTGTAGAAACATATAATTAGAAACTCTAATACCTGCATTTTTCTTTTCTTTATGAGAAAAACATGTGCTAGTGCACAGGGCAATGGATACACTGGGAAGGGAACCTTTTGTAGGGTGGCTTTATATCTCCTGCGTAAATGCCACAACTACTACATTTCCAACAGAAAACAAAGCAAAATAACACTTTATTCCTTTATTGGAAACTAGCACCCCTCCTTAAAACTAAAATAGGTGCTTTCATGTAGCATTAGTAATTTTCTTCTTTACAGGTGTTGAACAAAGTAGCCTGGGGAGTGTGCAACCTGGGCTGGGAATTAAATCCAGGTTGTTTGCTTAATTGTATAATACATAAGCATATAGGCACTGGTTGACATTAAAAGAATGCCTTTTATCTTGAAAATTATAAAAGAAAATGCCCTGTGATGAATAACCACAATCACTACTTGTAAAAGAATAAATATGGTGTGTATAGTTATGTGTATATAGTGTATAATATGCATGTATGTTTATTAGTGTAAAAATATAATGATTCATATGAATTTGTGTTTTCTTTAAAAAGTGAACAATTAAAAAAAATTTAAAAAAGTGAACAATTATAAAAAGATAACATTATTTTTGTTATTGATTCTTGTGAAAGACTAAAGAAATATTTAACAGGCTCATAGTATTCATTTATTTTGGCTTTCCCAGTGGGAAAATTGTCTTTAAAATCAATTATTATATAACTATGTTACTCCCTAATTCAATTTGTATAATTCTTTCCAAACATAAAAAAACAAAGAAAAATTGAGAGAAAAGTATAATATTTGTATTTCTTACATGATATTACAACTCATCCTATTTTATATCTCATAACCAAAGAACCTCAGGATCCAGTTCATGATTCTTTGAGAGATAAAATTCTTACATAACTTTAGTGGTTTCTATCTAAATTAATTTGTTTCAAAGATACCTGTTTCCACCAATCGTATTCCATTGTGTAGTTTTTCTCATCTAACTTACTTGGTCTAAGAATGTCAGTGATTCAGAAAACACATTTCCTTCTCATTTGGGAACAGTGAACTCAAATACATATACACAAATAGATTTTTTTTATTTTAATTCAAGAAGAATTTAAATAATAGGTTTTTTTAAATGTTATTTTGTTTTTGAAAGAGAGTGAGTGGGGTGGGGGCAGAGAGAGAGGGACCAGAGGATCCCAAGCGAGCTCCAGCAGTGAACCCGGATGTAGGGCTTGAACTCACAAACCAAGAGACCATGACCTAGGCCTAAGTCCAACTCAACCCACTGAGCCCCCCAGGTGCCCCAACAATAGATGTTTTCTATCCAAGGATAAGTAAATGAGTTTCAGGGAAGAGAACAACCTTCTATCATGAATTAAAAGTAAATGCTAAGTTAAATATTAATAATACCAAATTTATACCCCCTCAAGTTTTGATTTAAAAACATTTGGGCAGTTGTAAAATGCCAAGGAAGTAACACAACAGGGTCTGATGAGACAGGTGCCATTGTTCTGGATTTGTGCAATATGGTAGATGTAGGATGACAGAAGTTAGAGGATGCAGGTAAAAAAAGAGTTCATTGGACTGCCATGCAACTGTGATTTTAAAGGATTCAATGAGGAATTGAGAAAGGAGGGCAAAGTGGTTGAAATGTGTGAAACCTCTGAAATCTAGAGAAAACACTTTTCTAAGAAGTGAATCGTCAGAAATGTCATATGCCACAGGGATTTTAATCAGGACAAAAAGGGGTAAAAAGGTATCAGATTTATTTATGTTAAATGCAACAGCATAAAGCTCTTGTTATAGGTTCTGGGAAATTGCAGGCACATAATAAATGGTAGCTACTATTACTTTCAATAGGAGGGATGGGATGAGAGTCAACTTTACAGTCTCAAAAGACCAGTTGGATAGGAAAGTGAGGAAGTAGCTTGATTAAACATGTTTGAAAGTTGGGAGACAGGAACTGAAAATGAATTCTCAGTCAACATGTCTTTTGGTTGTTTGGTTAGTTTGCTCATTTTTGCTTCCCAAAAAAACTGCCCTAGTCATTTGAAAACATAAATTGAATGAGACGTGAATCACCTAGCACAGTGCCTGGCATGAACATGCAAAGAGGAAGCAGTCTTTTTGTTTACCACATGTCATGCCAGTTTCATAAGTTTTGCCTAATTTATCTCACTTTATTACCACAAAATCGCATGGGCTGGGTGCCACTCTACCAGAAATGGCATATCATCCCAATATGTAGATTTCCATATAAGGAAATGAAACTCCATAAGGCCTTTCTCAAAGCTACTCACCTGGAGGGTTTTGTCTGACTCCTCTCTGCAATGTTACATTGTGTGTTAGAGGCACCCTGTGCCCACGGTACATAAAAAACAAAAATAAAAAAAAAAAAGGGAAGACATTCATGGAGAGTACTTTGGCAAAGTTAGAGTTATTTCAGAAAAATTCTAGAAGTTTCAGTGCGAGATAAACTCTCAGTAAATGCTTATTGAGCAGCTGATTAATACTTTTCACACACTTAACTTTTCTTTATACAACACATTTAATTAGAACTAGACAATTGAAGTAACAAGATAAAGTTAGATTACTACTTGGTTTTAAAAGCATATAGAAATGCTGTGGCTTTCTATAATTTTGAATTTCTGGCATGGTGTTTAGTTGCCTTTAAAAGTTTTCTTTACAAACTTAGAGATGTAAATCATCAAGATTTTGAAATCTCAAATGATAACCATCATATTTTTGTGGGGTTTTTTTTGCAAAAGAATATATATGTCATATTGTCATTTATATAACTAACTGAACACAGAACAAGAAATCCCATACCTTTTGTTACCTTATGTTGGACAATGATATAAAGACATCATCCAAATCATCAACAAAGGCATGATCAAAAAATTTGCACATGCTACTTTTTTATTAACTACTAGTTAGTTATCTGCTAAGAATTTATCTTTATTTCACACCTGATGAGGTACATAATGCTTTAATAAGGAAATAGAGGAATAAATTATGGGTCCCAGATTATTTCCCTAAGGCAAGAAAATAAAATAAAGAACATGCACAAAGAAAAGAGAGAAATAAAACTTACTGTTTTTCTTATGATTTCTTCTTACATGTCAAATCTTCAACTAGGAATGTTTTCCAGCTACATATGTTTTAGCCTTTGGGTGTTTGTTTAATGACAGTCAGTTGGTAGGTAAATTTCATCATGTTTTGTTCTCCTGAAAACAATTTTTTATCACTTGCTTCTTACAAGAAAGTAGTTCTAGGTATGGAATTATAAGGTACAGGAGTTATTTTCTTTCAATGTATTGAAAACATTATTACAGTGCCTCTAACTTCCATTGTTGCTTTTGAGATGCCAGTCTATTACCATTCCTTTACAAAGGGTCTATCTTTTCTTTCTTGCCATTTCTGAATTTTTTTTTGTCCCTGAGGTTCTTTACTGTTTTACATGATTATAATTACTATTCTAGTACCACTATACATTATATTGCTATATTTTGCTCAGAACTTTTTTTCATTTACCCCGTTCCTAATTTCTTACTCTCCCAGAATAAGATGTTTGAAGTCTTTCATTTATTTTTATAAATTTATACTTATAACTTCATAATTACATCTAAAAATTCATAATTACATTAATTTTTTTCAAATATTGCCTCTTACCTATTTTTCTTTTTACTCTGGAATTTCAATAAGATGTATATCACACTTATTCAAGTCATCTTCTGTGTCTCATACAAATATTTGATATTTTAACTCCTCTCTGTGATTGCTTCATGGATATTTTCTTCAGTGTTATTTCCAGTTTTTTCTTCCACCTGGGTGCACTGAATTTTTCACTTTACTTTTTTCACCTCTGAAACTCTGATTAGATTCTTTTTTTTTAATCTCCACAGACATTATAAAGTCTCTTGATCCTCACTCAAATTTTCAAACTTATTTTTATTTTCTGAAATGTATAAAATGTGTTTATTTAAATTATGGTCTTAAACATCTAATACACCATAGCTCTGCAAGTGAACTTGTGCTAGTTTTCACTTGTGGTACGTTTCTCCCCTTGGTTTTTATCTGGGTATAAGAGTTCTGAATTGAAGTTAAGTTTCTATAGTGTAGATTTGGCATTTACTTCTGTCACTTGCTTAGGGGGCCACACCACACAACTTGTGTAAAGGTGAAGAGAAAATCTACATGAAGATTGGATTATAGTTATGATTTCTCAAAGGATGGTTTGCCCCCTTACACATAATACCAGTGACATAAGGAAGTTTATTTACTGTCCCTTCTACTGTTGGTTTATTGCAGGTACAATCCTTTGGGACCCTGGGTTTATAGAGCAATCTCCCACCATATCCTCTAATTTAAGTGTGCCCAGGGCTTTGTCTTATATCTTGTGTACCCTGAACAGCTATCAGAATAGATACTTACAAATCCCCCTGGGTTTGGTGTATGCATCATTGTAGGGTTAAAAAATGGCTTTTAAGCACACCTAATTCCTAGTGCTCCACTTTTACTGTTTTTTTTTTTTGAGAATCTATAGATTTTTACATTTCTTATCTTCACTAAAAAGCATGTAAAAAGTTACATGTGACATTTTATATAGCTTTCATTTATTTTCACTGAGAGATCTATCTTCAGTTTAGTCTACTAATTACTGCAAATTCCGATTACATATGTCTTCTTTTATTATATGTGAATGTTGTTTATCTATGTATTGAAGGTATATGTTTTGGTTTTTAATTTTTTGAATTTGTTGTTTCAGTCACCCATCAGCTTTTGTACTGATAATGAGCCCTTTGTTAGAACTGATGCAAAAGACAAATTAATGTTGATGTAACACATTCATGAAGTCAACTTCTAGAATTCTGTAGAAAGCTGGGTTCCTCTGAATTATATCACAGAAATCGGATCCCAGTTGTACCTGAACTACTCATTGAAAATTAGCAAATGATAAACAAAGTGCTACATGAATAAATTCTAGAAATCTGCTGGACAACACAGTGCCTAAAGTGAGTATGGTATTGTGCGCTTAAAAATTTGCCAAGAAGGTAGATTCCACATTGGTAAGATTCCACCATTGGCTAGTCAACACCCATGCCCATTTTACATGGAAGATATTCACCTCTCTCATGAGGGAAATCTTCCCAGAGCCTCATCCATTTATTGCAAATGGCTCCTTTTCAACAATACGTAGGTGATATGCATTACTTTCTGACAGGTTAGATGTGACTACTCATGATCGAGAGATTCTGAGTTAAAACAGAAGGCCTTTGTCTTTAACACACCTAACAGACAATCATGGAGAAGAAAGGTTATCACTTAATTTTTCATGTTAAATGTGAACAATTGGAGTGTGCCGGGCTGGCTCAGTCAGTAGCACATGCGACTCTGATCTCGGGGTTGTAAATTCGAGCCCCATGTTGGGCATAGAGATTACTTTAAAAAATTATTAAATGCAAACAACTGGAAACACACATCAATTGCTATTGAGGTCATGTATCTTACCCAGTTGGGTAGTAAAGGCAGGAAATCCTATCCTGCAAGTGAAGTAAGTTTCTTGATTAGCCAATCACTCTGTCCTCATTTCTCTTCCAAAATCTTTACTTCTGTTACTTAGAGAGGAACTTTGCTTTTTGTTTTCCTTTCCATCCACATCTGAATTGAATGCTGGGGAAGCTGTTCCTTCTCGAGGAGCCACTGTGTTAGCATGTTCCTTCCCATTGATAATAGTTTGGAGGCCCAGAGATTTCTACAGATGTTTCCAAGCCAGATCTATTATTTTATTAGTGCCACATTTCCTTCAGATTTTAGTTCTCATCTATTTGCTTTTAATCAATTCCATGCTTCTGTAGCTATGGCCAAAATTAAGTGCTTAAACATAATCCTTAAACTACAATAGAGGAGGGATAAATTGCAATTGGCTTTTTACTAGAGGGTTTGTCCCCTTGACAAAAGGTACTGGGAAGAGTGTGGGAGACCTCCTTACTGCATCTTCTAATAAGGTTGATGTGTGCATGCTGGCACTTATACTAACTTCAAGTAGGAAAACGGAAGTTGGCTTTTCTAATCCTATCAGGCTTCAGGTTATGAGGGTGAACTCTCAGGCCTGATTGCAAGCCACAGGTGGAGAGTGCCTGGCTCCAAAGAGTAACTCAACACAGGCCAATGTTCTGAGTATTAATTACTCATCCGCCAGCAGTTCAGCCTCTGCTAGCACATTGTCTACGTCCTGAAGAGGTTCAAGCTTGAGAAAAAGTTTCGCCATATCTTAACAAGAGTGTCTAAAAGTCAGGAAACTTTGGTTTCTGGCTTTTCTTCGTCCCCCCACAAGCAATACTACTTTTAGAGGCTCAGCCATCAACCCAATTCTGTCTTTCTGTTGAAGAGAAGTATTGGCCCTCACTGGTGGCTTAGAAGCCTTACTGATGGCTCAAGGGCTCTGCATTTGAATGTCTTCTTAACTGTTACCTTAATTGCTCAATATGCTGAGTCACGTAGCTCCTTGGGGAGAAGAGAGGGAAAACAACAGGAAAACTGGATCACATTCTTACAAACTTTATTTGTGACCAGAGGGATCATTTTTTTACTTCTAGTAGTAAAGGAGTTAATACCATAAACATCGCTGAAATTGAACTAGGAATTGGTTCGCTGCTGCTACAATGATAATAATTCTTGAATACCCCCAGCCTTTTTTTTTCAGGTAGCTCCATATATGAAAAGTATCAATAAAAATGCCCTGTAGCATCTGATGTGTAGGAGGGTTCCTACCACAATGGCATTGGGACTCCTTCCAAGGAGCTGTACAAGTCTCAGTATTACATCAAGACAATCAGTGGCTGCGCTTGCCTTGTAAAGTGTCTCAGAAATACTATTGTACATGTCATTATATTTATTTTATATTTTAATTTATGCAGTTAATATTTGTGGCTGTTACTTTGGTACAAAAAAAATCATGATAACCTGAGTTTAATATATGGACATACAGAATAGGATGAACAAAGGATAAGGAAATCACCTGTATCTTTTTAATTTCACCTTGCATGGGAAATGTCCAATGATAGGAATTATTGAGTGTCCTTGAATGTATTTTAAATATTTTCTCTTTGTCTCTTTCCATCTCTCTCTTTTGGTTTAAAAGGCTTGATATGCCTACAATTATATCAGTTCTGTTTAAAGCATAAACACTTCATCTTGATCCCATACAAGTGTATTAATATTTTTAAAAATATTGCTGTTGGCATATGGCAACAGAAAAATAGGTAAAGTACAGTTTCATTCAAGTACACAGTTTTTTTCTTTATCGTGATGACTACTTTAAAGTTTCTAAGTAGAATTACTTGGCTCCACAATGGCTCTTAGATTGTACAAAGGAAGGGTATCTCCAATCTGTATTCAGCAGGTATGTTTAGGATCTCTGTACAGTTTTATTAAATTTGACATATTAATGTTGCCAAGACTTTGGAGATTTGTGAATTGTTTTCTTACCAGCCCAGGCTAGACTACTCAGAAGCCAGGTGTGCACCGTTGAGTTACACAATTACATACTTGAAAATCAAAAGGGGGAAATGAAACCATAAAAGCTGCATAGACAGGAAAGCCACATGCACTCTCAGGGCGCATCATTACATACTTCAGACTAGCAAAATAGGCCTTCCTTCTGTAAACAGTGGATAGAGAGATGGGAGACTACATCACATTGACACGTGGGGAGAGACACAGATGAGATTCACTTCAGCAGTTTTCTACCTTAGGAGAGCACTTCCAACATAACAGGAAAGTCAAAGGCAAAATAAGCTTTGATCCCATTTTATCTAATCAGGAAAACTTCTACAATGTATTTGTTTTTCTTCACTTGATTTGGAGTCTGACAGACAGAAAGTAGCTTTCTTTGCAGAGAACTTCATCACCAATCTGTCCAATCCCCACATCATGAAACATAGACGTGGAGCCCTTTGCCTTCCCTCTTTCTCCTCCTAGTATCTCCTTTTTGTAAAGTGTTCCTTGTCATTCATTCCTTTGTAATTATAAAGAGCAATTTTGATTTTGGTACCCTAGGTTGCTACCTGTGATCGTAACAGTACGGAAGTATGTCAATTAACTTTCACACTTTTACTTTCTTAATCGTATTTAATGAAGCTTTGTCTCTATGTAAACCTTGGGAAAAGTTAGGAAATCAGGAAGTTTTGTGAGGCTCATACAATGAAACCTTGGGAGAAGTACCGGGCCTCTTATCAGAAACTAAATGTGCCTCAGATACTGTCTCCCTCTGATAACCTCCTAGCTACTAGAAACTTATTTATGTTTTATTATGTGTGCTTCCATTCCTAGGGCTTAGTATAGTTTCAGCCCATAGAAAAGAAATGAAAGCATATTCAGTTTTATTTTGCATTTCAATTTGTTATATAAAAACATAGGTCGGAGATACAGGTAGGTGTACGCAGTTAAGAAAGGGAAAATTAAACCAAAAACCTTCTAGAATCCATTCATTGATGGTTTTCAGCATAATCATCAGTACACTCAAATAATCTTTGGCCTAAAAACGTGAAGGAGAACGTGCTTGGAAACAGTACAGATTCAGGAGGAATTATCCTTTAATTCTTTTCATCTTCAAAAGGCACACTATAGTTTCCATCCCTTTTTAAAGAGAGGTATAGAAGCAGTAATGTTACGGTTACTTAATTATCAACTTCCCTGAAAACATCTAAATCCAAGACAGCTTAAGAACCAGGTAAATGTTTTAAAAAAGTGTTTTAAGCTCAGGTTTCTTACATGAGCTAAAAACCCACCTGTCCACTAAGAGGCTTTTTCCAGAGACGCTGAAATTCAAATGTTTTGCGATCAGGAAAAGTCTGTTCACTGTTCTTTTTGTTGTTGTTGCTTCACTTTTTGGTGCAGTGTGGTGGTGGTGGTTGTTGTTTTGGTTTCAAGGAAAGGTATACTCCAGCCTAAAAAAATCCTTTGTTTTAAGGTCATATTTTACCCTAGGAAACGAATTGAGTTCTAGCCTCTATCTGTATTTACCATGATTCCTGTAATGAGGTTATTTCCACTGTGCACAGGTGGTAAACTTATCTCACATGGTTTTTATATAACAGCCAGAAATAGCAAGCCCTGAAGAGCAACATCTAATGGTATCATTAAAATGATTGTAAACATGCCTGTGGCGGCAGATGTGAGCTTTTTTTCTGTTGATACACATTCAAATTGTTTGGTAAGATCAAACAAACGTAGAGTTTTAATATGTCAGACGTGTCTACATTCTAGCAGGTTCTGTTTTTAAAGAGATCTGTTTCTTTAGAAGTCAAGACAGCTATAAAAGAGCCAGACTCAGATCAGATCCAAAGTCGAAACTCATTTTCTCTGATTAGAGCAGAATTCTCTGTCGCCGTATCATTTGGTCAACAGTTTCCAATGAAATGAGATCAAGCAGAATAATATTGCAGGTATTAAAATAAAATGGTGGAGGCAAGTGTGTCGTTTAATTAACGGCACTTAGGCTTTGTCCAAGACAAAATTAAATATTTTTGGTCACTAAATTTACCTTGTCCTTCTCCTAACCCTTTCGCTTCTCAGACCAACCTTCTCCAATTTATTAGTTTACTTAGAATAGTGTCACATCACGTGTTCTAATTTTCAGACCATGTAAAATCAATTCTAGGAAAGCTGGTTAAGTTTGGAGTTCTCAAGCCAAAACTTGGCTTTGGTTTTTTCTAGCGGCGAAAGAATTAGATGTCTCTGGCAAGTTCCACTAATATGATTTCTTTCTTTTTTTAAAATGTTTATTCATTTTTTGAGAGAGAGACAAAGAGCACAAGTCGGGGAGGGGGAGAGAGAGAAGGAGACACAGAATCTGAAGAGGCTCCAGGCTCTGAGCTGTCAGCACCGAACCCCGTGCAGGGCTCAAACCCATAAACCGCAAGACCATGACCTGAGCCGAAGTCGGATGCTTAACGAACTGAGCCACCCAGGTGCCCCACACTGATATCATTTCTTAATATTAGCAGAAACTTGTGGATTAAATAACTTTATTGTTTGTATGGAAGTGGAAAAACTTCCAATAGAATGTGTTTTCCAATTAAAGCTGATAACATCAAATATGTCATAGATGCATGAAGTGCATCTGGTATTTTATAATAATTTTCTCATTTAATTTCTCTGGGCCTAATATCACAGAGCTAATAAGTCAGGATTGTCTAAAAAACAAACAAAAGAACTAACACTCTTAACCATTAGAATATATGACCTGTTGTTTTTTTTTTGTTTCTTTTTCCTTTTCAGGTAAGGGTTAGCTACAGAAACTTCTCTTTTAAAATAGGTGAATACAATGTTATTTCTGCAACGACTTGGTGGAAATAGGGTGAGGGGTAAGGGTACTTTCCTTTCCTGTGACTGAGCACGAATTTGCCAAGATTCCATTTTCTCTGCTACATTCATGTATACTCTTATACTTATTTTAAACCATGGGACTCTTGTGGAGAATAATATGTGAGAAGACATATCATGCATCTCATTTCTGGGCTAAAACTGTGAGAATTTTAGGTATCATTCTCCAGTCTCTCTCTTCCTCTGTTGAGTATCTTGTAGGCCTTGTATTGTGGACCCAAAACATAAAAACAGTGTGTATTTCTGAGTTGCTGCAAGGAGAGTGGTACCCAAAGAATTGCTCAAATATGCATTGGATTCAGAATAAATAATAAATAAGCCATTGTTGTATTGAACACTGAAATGTAGGCATTGTTCATTTCGATCTAATTTAGCCTATGTTGGCTATTGTAGAAATTGGTACCAAAAGCAAATTACTATCTAAGAAAACCTAATTATCAACCCAGTGACTCAGTGATGGGTGAACAGTGGGAGAGCTGATAGATGATTTTGAAAGATGGAAATTCATTCCATGCAATAGCAAAACGTTGGGATAATATGAGCAGTAGATCATGTATGTAACAAATTTGTGACTCTGTTTTGAAAGCAGGATGCTAATATAATGTGTATGATTTGCTATTAACTCTATTTGCCAAGGCATAGTAAGAAAAAAAAAGAGGGGGCTCAGACTAGAACTGGATACTTTGCAAGCAGAAGTGAAAGAGGTATCAAGAGCCCTTCAGTATTGGTAAAATAATTACTTCATGACTCTAATAAGTGATGAGTGCAAAAGTATTTATAGATACATGTCTGGTAACATATGTCCAACTGATTAAATTGCCTCAAAACAAAGAATAAGTTAAGAATATGGCACTCAATAATTTGGTAAAACGACTCAAGACAAAGAAGAGATTAAGAGTGTGGCTTTGCTCCGATATTCAAATAGCTTATATGTAGCCCCATCATATACAGAGAGTGAATAATGGAATGCGAGAGTAGAAATATACAAGATAGAAAAGAGCTGATTTGTTCTAGGTACATGGAGAAGATTGGAATTAAAATCTACTGGGTATGTATAAGTTCTCTTGGTAAAGAAATTATGAGTTTGGTCCAAAAAAAAAAAAAAAGACCTTTGAAATGCCTCTAAGTTCCCAAACTTTTTATAAACAGGAAGACAGCTGGGAAAGCGCCTCAGACTCAAAACCACAGAATATTCCCCCAACCCACCTCTGATGGGAACACGTATAAGGGGAAAGGAAAAAGCATTTTAAAGATGAAGCTAGGAGATAGAACAGTTGACTCTGGAGGCTCCCAGAAAGAATCTAAACCCCATGGAGGAACATTCCTCAATCCCCAGCCCCAGTTTAGCACCCCTAACAATGCCAGCTGACAGGATGCAAGTATCTATGGACTAGTGACTGCTGTGTGTCTTGTCCTTTCTTAATGGTGTCTATTCTGTTTCTGTTCTACCCCTATCATTATTATTATTTATTATCATTTATCATTAAGTGTTCATGTATGTGTATGTGCATGTGTGAAGAGGCTCCCTTAAGTTGTCTTTTTTAGTTTATAAGTTTCAGTCAAAAGCAGTGACATCTGAACCTGATAGAGAGAGACTCTCACATTTCAGCCAGAGGTCTGGGTAAGTTGAAAGCAGACACTGGATTGGAACTGTGAGTTATCTCACTTGGAAAGCAGTTGAGTGTGTTTCTTTCTAGATTAGTGGGAACAAATGATACTGGCTGACAGAGACAGTCCTTGAATAATACTCCTCACATACTGCATTATTCTATATTTTCTTGCTCCAGAGGTTAGGTTAATCCAAGAACTAGTCTTTATCAATGAAAGGTGAATAGAAGTGACAAGTGTATTTTTCAAGCTAGGATACTTTGGCTTAGATTTTCTAATCTCTTTCTTTCCCTAATGTGGTAATAACAAAAACTTGTGTTGACATGAGAGTCACATGATTGAAGCAGCCTGGATCACTGAGTTGCTCTGCAAAGGATAGTGGCCTTGGGAAGTTATGGGGAGCCCTAGTGTACTTATAAGAGTGAGAAAGGAACTCATATTGTGTTAGGCCTCTGATACGTGTGTGTGTGTGTGTGTGTGTGTGTGTGTGTGTACATATTTTATTGCTATCTAACCTGACCTTTCTCAACTAAACACCACTATTACCACATTTAATGTAAATTATAAAGAGACATACTACTTTCTGGTCTCAGGCTGAAAAAAAAAATTTGGATTAATTTTTTAACAGGTTTATATTTGTTCATTTTTATTCTTACATATTATAATTATGAAATTGATCTCTGTTCTATTCTTCTGAAGTCACAAAGCTAGAATTATTTTCTGAGTAGAATTCTGTAATATAGACCTAAAATAAAATGTAACACTTAATAACAATTCAAAAATAGTGTGAAACCTACAGATGACAATTGTCTTTCATTTCCCAGTGTCACAGAAAAGTGATCTCTGCCCTGACATCTTAGCAAAAATAAATAGAACAAGGAACCAGTGAGTTATTTACAGGACTCATTAACTTTCATATGACCCTATTTGTAATTGAGACATTTGTGTCCTATAAGTACCCTCCAAGAAATGATTAATGAAGTTTCCAAACGTTCTAAATTGACTGACATAGAAGGGAATGATCCCCTTCTTTAAAGGCAAACTTCTGTGAGGTCCAGGCAAAAGGGGAGACTTCTCTTTTAAATAGTTCATGGTAGTGTCTAACACAAACATATTAAAAATATAACTGTGTTTTTTTCCCTAAAGTTTAAAACACTCAGTAAACTAGGTCATTAAGGAGGTAAATTTATCATGGTCTTCTCTCTAAATTAATTAATTGTTTAAAGCACGTTTAGATATAAAACTCTTTTAATCTCACTCGTAGTAGTAGCATTCCACAAATGTGCTGATTAGCACAGAAGAATTGCCTTATTAGATATTTGCCCAGGGTTTTGTTCTATGGACTAGTCTTAACTATAACCTTATCTATGCCGTAAAATGTAGAATGGCAGTCTCTTGAGTTTGATCACGGTGTATGGCTCATTTGAATAAATTATAATCAGTCCTCTTATTAGGTTAAGTGGTAGGTCCTAAGAATTATCTGCATCAATGATTAAATCCTCCCTTTCATTAGTGTAACTTTGTTATAGCTGTAATATTAAAGTGTTAAAAGCTAATTTGAGAAGATAGTAATATAACAGTATATTATTTCAAGTGAACTATATTTTCTTTCAGATTTACTGTACTTTGGAAGTTTTTTGTAGGTAAAGATAACAGTTCTTACATTTTATCTTTATAATCAATACCCTCCTTTTGGATTTTTCATCTCATATAAAAATTAGTTATGCAGTGGGAATATTCAATTATAATTCATCCCGGTTATTTAATATTTTCTATCAGAGAAGTGCATTGACCTAACCTAACTTGGATTATTCCTGTTTTTTTCAGTTTCTTAAATAACTTGAATTTTTGCAGTTCATATTCAAATTAATAGTTTTCTTTTTAGAACAAGGTGTATTTTCCAGAAATAATTAACATACATCACTCTATAAATTTAAGGCATACAGAATGATGGTTCAACTTACATATATTGTAAAATTGATTACCACATAAGGTTCAGCTAACATCCGTCTTACTGTATAAATACAAATTTGAAAAAAAAAAAAAGAAAGAAAAGAAGAAAAGAGAAAGACATTTCTCCTTGTGTTGATAATGCTTACAATTTACTCTATCAACAACTTTACTATGTATCATACAACAGTGTTAACTATATTCATCACATTGCACATTACATCCCTAGTATTTATTTATCTTATAACTGGACATATGTACCTTTTGACCACTTTCCTCCAATCCCTGTTACCCCTACTCCCCACATCTGGTAACCACAAGTCTGATCTCTTTTTCTATGAGGTATTGTATGTGTGTGTGTGTGTGTGTGTGTGTGTGTGCGTGTGTGTGTGTGATACCACATATAAGCAAGATCATACAGTGTTTGTCTTCTCTGTCTGACTTATTTCACTTAGCATATATCCCTTCAGTATCCATCCTTATTGTTGCAAATGGTAGGATTTCCTCCTATTTTATGGCTGAATAATATTCTTTTATATGTGTGTGTATATGTGTGTGTGTATACGTGTATACCACAACTTCTTTATACATGTATTTATCTAAAGTGACATACTCTTGATTTATTTACATACTATATACCTCATACCTGGCCTTTTATCTGCATCTCCCTAATTCTTGTTTGTTTAGCATATACCTAAATAATTTTCCTAAAATGTCAACTGAGTCTTGAACTTTCTTTTTTTTTACTTATTTTTTATTTTTATTTTTAATATAAAATTTATTGTCAAATTGGTTTCTGTACATAGACTCTGAACTTCCTTATTCATAGTGAGTTACCCCTTTAAGGCAAATTCCCTAACAAACATTTAAGGCCTGCATAGAATAACCTCAAAATTTCCAATCCAACTGTATTTTCAACTGGTTTTCAAACTTTAGTTTTGGCCTGTTAGGGGTGTCTTCTTCCTCTTTGCTGTCAGAATTTGGGCTTGGACAAGAAAAAGAGGGGCTATCCTACATAGGGCTGGTTTTTTAGACCCCAGAATATGGGAAATTGAGCCCAAATATAGGTTAGTAGAAGATCAAAGAGTGGAATTGTGTCAAGCAGGTGTGACCAGGAGAATAGGAGAGGATTGTAGACAGAAATTGAATATTTTTCGTAATTTATTGAATATTTAAGTTTTTGTGTGTTATGAGGTCTCAATGAATGTCACAGGGAGCTATCTGAATTAGAGTTTTTCATAAGTTACTCATGCCCCTTCTTAAGGGAATATTTGTGACTAGAGACAACCCAAGAGCAGTCTACCTATTGCCTCACCTGTGAAAACTACTACCAAGGTCATTGTGTATTATTACTTGGATGAAGGAGGGATTCCATGATGGAATATTCTTATGAAAATGGGTTTAAGTTCTGTAGTTTAGTATCATGACTGACTTGAAGAAAACCAGAGAATGATTAAAATCAAGATTTTTTTTCTTTCCATTCAGCCAACTTTTACACTAAAATTAGAATCAGTCTCTGTTTCTTGACAAGAGCTTACTTCAATGTAAAGCTTAGGAGCGATACTTTAACATTAGAAAACTTTAACAAAGTGAAAGAGATTATCCCATCATATGCCTATGAAATGGCAGGAAAATAATGGTTCCCAAAATGTCCACATCCTAATCCCTAGAACCTGTGAATATGTTATCTTACTTGGCAAAAGAGATTTTCCTGATTTTACTAAGTTTAAGGGTCTTGAGATGGGGAGATCATCCTGGATCTAAACCAGTCTAATTACCTGAGTTCTTAAAAGCAGAGGACCTTTCCTATAGTCAGAGAGAGATGGCCACAGGAGAAGGATTCATTTCCCTGTTAATCATTCTGAAATGCGGGTTCTTTACGCAAGAACCAGAGAGAGGCCTTTAGAAACCTGAAAAGTCAAGGTAACAGACTCTCTGTGAGGGCATCCAGTAAGGAACTCAACCCTGTTGACCCAGGGTATCAGGCTTCTGACCTATAGAACTGTAAGATAATAAATTTGTGTTGTTTTCAGCTACTAAATTTTTGTTAATTCATCATGGCAGCACGTAGGAAACTAATATCCATGCCAAATCTGTCCCATTTTCTTGAGTTTGTTCCTAGACCTCCATCAAAGTGGTCTCAGCCTTCCACTGCCCATCCAAAGTGCAATCATAAATACAGAGCCTGGGAAAATATTCACCTTCTCTGAACAGCCTGTTACTCTTTCTAACTTTCACTACTGAGCTGTAGTATCTGTAGCCCATTACTGTACAATAGAACCCTGCATTGCCATCTGAAGATTTTGTCCCTTTCACTTTTGCCACCAGCCTCGACTGTAAACATACCACAGATATGATTTAAACATATCCTTCTTTAGTGTTTTCCAGTGCACCTGGATCCGTGTTCATTTTCAGTGCTGAGAGTCATGTGAGACAATAAAATTACTTTTTTTCAATCCTTTCATTTATATTTACTCTGCCATTTTTATGATATTTTGTGATAAAGCAAACAATTGAAATACACTGCAGAAGGTCAGTCCATTTCTTTGGGAATATATGCTGGCCTCAATATTCCAAATTCACTCAAACCTGTCATGGAATTTCTCAAATTGCCTTATAGTTCATTGAAACAATTTTTCCAAAGTCTAATATGCTAAACTCACTCTCCTTCTGAAACCATAAATTTTATTTACATTTTTAACATCTGAATCAAAATAACCACAGATTAGTTGCCAAACAAATCTAATTTATGTTTTTAGCAATTGTGTGTGAGTCATGTAGCCAGTGTTTTTGCCTTACTTGTTACAAATTGTTTCTAATTGGAAAGTACTGTCAGCAGTAAAATATGAAGAGAAAAGCCACCCGTACTTTGAAGTTTATTGGTTACGAATATTGGATGGGTTTTCTCATATTAATTTTGGTGAGCATGAAGCTTAGTTGCTTTTTTTCCCCCTCTGCTTCAGTTTCATCACCTCATTCTAGTTATGGAAGAAGTTGGTGATTTGGGGGATTTTTTTTCAAAACAGACCACTTCCTCAAGTGGAAGCTTTGTTCTTATAAATAGATAAAATTATATTCATATGTTTGGTAGATGAATCCAGCGGTGTGCATGTTGAACAGAATCTCTCGTGAGTAGTTTCCTTAATTCTGTGGAATTTCACTCTTGAATTTGATCAATGGAGACAATTCAATCTGAAAAATAATTTTTCATGATGACAATTATTTTCCCATAAACACACTTCATTTGCATGCATGTACTTAATTGTGTTAGATGAGCTTTGGAGATGTTCACCATAGAGTGATAAATTACCTCCATGAATTATAACTGAACTCTTAACTATTATAAAAATTTAAGTTTTTTCCAATTTATTAGGATTTAATACAAATGCTTGAAAACATAGTAATGGATTTAATTTTCATATTCATAAGGATTAAGAAATTAAACAAATATAGGTCCATATATAATCTTTGCAATTTACATTTTGAGGGTTTATTTATTTATTTTTTAGCTTAGTTTTATTTATTTGAGAGAGAGATAGAGAGAAAGAGGGAGACAGAATCCCACGCAGGCTACACACTGTCAGAGCAGAGCCTAATGCAGGGCTTGAACTCATGTGAGATTGTGAACTGAGCCAAAGTCAAGAGTCAGACACTTAACTGACTGAACCATCCAGATGCCCCATACATTTTGAGTTTTAAAATAAGTATACTGTAAGTCATATAAAATGTATTTATGTCTAAATTAACTGCATATACATTTTTAGTTTCTTTACAAAATAAAGAAACTTAAGATTGCTTTTGAAAAATAATAATGTTTATTTATTTTTTAGAGAGATTTTATTTTTGAGCTTTTATTTTGAGTGGGGAAGGAACAGAGAGAGAGGGAGATACACACTTCTGGCTCTGAGCTGTCAGCACAGAGTCAACGTGGGGCTTGAACCCATGTGTTGTGAGATCATGACCTGATCTGACATCGGATGCTTAACTGACTGAGCCACCCAGGTGCCCCTAGATTGTTTTTGAATATCAATAAAGTTAGATTGAAGATATTATAAACAACTCCATTTACCCAGAAATATTGGAAATATAGATTTTATTTGGCATTGCCTATGATAAAGTATATCATCCGCTCTCATCACTGTATCAGATTGAAATTACCATCAGTGGGACGTTCCTAAGGAGAGGAACCCTCTTTTGATCATGGAGGACTTTGGGGTGGGTGGTCAGATAAGCCTGAGGGGACTTGTGTAAATTATATTCCCTAAGCAATCATTCCTTATTACTGATAACTTGGCTGTGTTCAGGTAAATGCCTTTTGAGAAGTGGTACCTGGAAGAGATTCATCACTAAAAACGCGAGGCTCCTCCAAATGGGACAAGAACATTTGGCAAGTCACAGCTGAAGTTCAATTAGTTCCTCACTTTGGATGGAAACTTTTCCTATTGCCCTGAGATGTCTTCACATGTCACAAAGTTCTGTCTCTGTGGATGAATAGCAGAAACCAGGGCTAAAAATACCATACTGGGCTGGGAGGTGGATTAAGTGAAGTCGTGCCTCAAAGTGCTCTGTATAGTAGCCCTGATAATGAGGAAGTTTTCATTGAATGGAAGCTGTCACTGCATACGATTATTAGAAGGATGAGCAGGTTGGCATAGTAAAAAATGTAACAATTGTCATACTTAATATTCCTAATACTGTTACTTTTCTTCTGAAATCACCTATTTTATTTTATTAATGTTTATTTACTTTTGAGAGAGAGCACACATGAGTGGGGGAGGGGCAGAGAGTGGGAGACAGAGAATCCAAAGCAGGCTCTATGCGGCCAACACAAAACTCAACACAGGGCTCTACCCCACGAACCATGAGATCAGGCCCTGAGCCAAAGTTGGATGCTCAGCCAACTCAGCCACCCAGGCACCCCTGAAACTGCCTTTTTATTTTTTTTTTAATTTTTTTTGATGTTTTTTGTTTGTTTGTTTAAGACAGAGAGAGACAGGGCATGAGTGGGGATGGGGCAGAGAGAGAGGGAGACACAGAATCTGAAGCAGGCTCCAGGTTCTCAGCTGTCAGCACAGCGCCCGACGTGGGGCTCGAACTCACAAACCATGAGATCATGACCTGAGCCAAAGTCAGACGCTCAACCGACTGAGCCACCCAGGCACTCCGTGAAACTGCCTTTTTAAAGTACCAGTCCGTGTTTCAAACTTTACCTCTCTCCTCAGGATTGCAGACAATAAGCCATAGTGCACATGGTTCTGTGCTGCATCTACCTCACAAACACAAGTTAACCTCTCTGACCCTCCGTACCCTGGCAGTCATGTACTCTGAAAACAACTGCTCCCACCAAATACACCTAGTGTCACATGGCTGGAAAAATACCTGTTACCGATTCATAGACCAATGGTGTTATTCGGGGCTTGCTTTTGTTGCAATTTTTATTTTAAAGTCTAATACTCCTAAATATATTTTAAATGGTTTATTGTGATTTTTTTTCTGATAATGACAATTCTGAAGATTATTTTAGCCTAATTATAAATAAATTCAGATAAATATAAAATTATAAAATAAGCTAAAAATAAGCTAAATGCCTATAAATCAGAGACAGTTTTAAACATTCTCTTGTATGGGTGTATATGCACGTACACACACACACACACACACACACACACACACACACACACCATGTCCCACAGTTAGGACCTTATTAAATGCTATTTTGTAACTTTCCTTGAACAATGTATCAATGGAAATACACATGTTGGCAATGAATATGAACATACACACACACACACACATATACTATGTATATATGGACAAACATATATATATACATCATTCATAAATATATATGCATTAAATATGTAAGTGGTTAATATATATGCATCTTAATAGGTGTATAGTGTTCATATTCTATAATTTACTTAATATTCCTTTTTTGATAAATGTGTGCTTTCTGTTTCCATAGTTATTAGCAGTGCTGCAATGCACATTCTCATGTAAATGTCTTTGTACACATATTTATTCCTCTTTGGATAAATTCCTTGAAATGGAATGGTTGGGCAAAGAACATCCACATTAGGATTTGGGGTACATATTGCCTTTCACAAATCTGTTACTGAATTTTGTCACCACCAGCAATGTAAAATTTTACAGTTTGTATGAGTTTCCTTCTCTGTTCCCACTTTTTTCCTCCTCCTAGCTTCTGCTCATGAGATGATGCCTGAGATCCATTACTCCTGGTGATGTCACACCATGCTGTCTTGACCATGCTTTCTTAGTAACTCTTAGCTGGGCAATTTCTTCCAAGTTACAGGACCACTTTGCTGAACTTCTTGATTGCTTAAGCCAGTCTCATCTTATGGTATATTTATAATAATTTCTTTTTAAGAGATAGTATAGAAAATAAGGATGAACGTCACAACATCAATGAATGTCATTTAAACTTTCTTTGCAAATAATGCTCATTTTTACTTGCCACATAGTAGAGTAAGTGCTGTATATGTATTACATAAACTATTAAATACTATTATTAATACTTTACTTTGCAATAAAAAATGAAGCTCAGAAAACCTTAACTACTTTCCAAGGATAAATAACCAATGAATAGCACATTTGAACTTATATCCACAATTGTATGATTACAATTCTGCTCTCTCTCTCCTTTTTCTTTCTTTTTTTTTTTATTGTGTTAAGAGCACTTACCATGATATCTATCCTCCTAGCAAATTTTAAGTATATAATACGTTATTGTTGACTACATGTACAATGTTGTAAAGCAGATCTGTAGAGATATTTATCTTACTTAATGGAAACTGTATACCTATTGATTAATAACTCCCCATTTCCCCCTCCCCTCACCCCTGGTAACCACCATTCCGGCATTTGATTTTATGAGCATTTCTACTCTCTTAACCACCATGATATACTGTCTGCATTTTGATCTTATATTATTTTTGAGCAAATATCTGTTACTGAATTCCATAATAAAAGGTTATTGTTCACATTCTTTCCTTAAGAAGATTGCAGACATTCTCTGAGAGATACTAGTGTAAAATATATTCACATGATTATGGTAAAATCAGAATTTAGTCAGGCTTGTAAAAAACTAATTTCTGTACTTATTTGACAGACTCTTCTATTCAGTGAGCATTAAATAGCTATTATGGCATAATAAAGTATTATACATTCAGTGTCTTAAAACAACCATCAGCTTAGTCAGCTGGGGTTTATCTGAAGTAAGCTTCTTTTGCAGGTTGGTTGGGGTTATTAACTGAGTCTGGACTCAGTTTGGGCAGCTTATCCAGGGCATCGCTGTTCCACATTCTTCTCATTATCCTTCTGAGACTAGAGCATCAGCCCCAGCATGTCCTTCGTACGGCAATGTCAGAAGCACCAGAGAGAAGATGAAAACACGTAACATTTCCTGTGCTTGAAATTGGTGCACTGTTACTTACCTCTGCCTCAGTCTATTGGCCAGAGCCAATCTTATGACCAAAGTCATAGCCAAAGGCTAGAAATAAATTAGTCCCCTTTGTGGGAATGACTGAAAAGTCATATGGGGGAAAAAAGGCATGAAGATAAGAAGGGAGCAGGCATGGGGCGGGGGGGGGGGGGGGGAGGCAGTAATGCAAACTGCCACCAAAACAGTTGCACTTAATTTGCAAATGTAGTCTGGTTCCAAACTGAAATAATAACCTATATTCGCAATCATTTGATCATGGGATAGAATGACTTTCCAATTTCCTGAAAGAGGGAGCCTATGCTAGACTTCTTGGTTTTGGTCAGGTGTTTTCTTCCCATGCAGTGATACTGCTCATGTTCTTTAAGAATCTCTTGTGCGTCTCTCTGGGTTCAGTTTTCAGCACTAAAACCTCTCCGTGAGTGACTCATTCAACTAGTCACCACCATATCCACCCACTCAACCTCATGCCACAGCCTCCAAATCTGCGGCTGCTGTTTCACGTAAGCATGAAAACAGTAGAATCCAGAATTCTTATTCAACTGGTGCCAAAAAATCAAGACTTAAAATTTAAGAGGAACATTTGAGAGTAATTGTCTGTAAGAAAAATAGCTTGATTTCTGGGGAACCTGATCCGAAGGTGACTATTACTCACTCACAGTGAGTTAAGCGGAAATTGGAGGAGGGAATCATAGCCCAGGAGTATGACTGAAGATAGAAAGCCGGAAATGTCTAAAGCAGCTGAGGAGGTGAACATAGTTTGTCTAAAAAGATAAGGCAGCTGAACAGTGTGAGAAGACATGAGCCAAATTTACACACACCAATAGTGGAAATAATCTGAGTATCCAATTTGGGAAAAAGTGAGGGAGTTAATAGTGCTAAGAGTGGCTCGTGATGAGAGAACAAAGAGGCACGTGATTCCTCAGAGAGAGATCAGTAATGCTTCTAAGGTGTCATAGAAGAATTCCTTGGCCACAGGAGAGAGGTGTTCTTTTTGGGTTTTTTTAATACCAGTTTGCCAAGAACGTTCCGGTTTGGGTCAAGGTTGAAACATAAAATATTTTGCTTGCTTGCTTGCTTGTTTTGCTTTTTTAAGACTATTTTAAAACAGAATTGGGGTGCCTGGCTGGCTCAGTCAGTAGACCATGTGGCTCTTGATCTTAGGGTCATGAGTTCAAGCCCCATGCTGGGCATAGAGATTATTAAAAAAAAATTAATACATTAAAAAAAAAAACCCAGCATATGTTTAAAAATAAATAAATAAATAAAGAATCAATGGGACAATAATTGAAGTAACAAAGAGAGTATTCATCAAGAAGAGGTAGCATGTAAATAAATGGGAGGAAACCCTGTTTCTACAAGGGCTTTGACTCTGCCCAGTCTAAGTAGAACCTAAAATAGTTTTAAGGAAATTATTAACATCTTTACATCCTCATAGCCAAAGTCTTCAAAATAATAATTGTCTCAAAGCTAAGTAAAAAGATACAATCAACTGTCTACTCATTTTTCCAAATAGAAATATACAGAATGTCATTTCTTGATTTCTTTGAGAAATAGGGCTGTTTTTGAAATAAGTAATTCAGTATCTATAATTAATGGGTGTATGTTTTAATATTTATTTTTTTATGTATTATAATTTTACACTATGATCTCAACAATTGAGACCTAAATAACTCATCCAGTTTCATGTGAACATGTAAACTTTTGTTTCATAGAATTACTTTAAAAAAAATCAAAGTATTCTGCATCAGGGTAGAAGCTAAAGATAATTACAAATTTTGGATATTATTAATATAACTTTAAAAGTTTTTTTTTTTTTTTTGAGAGAGAGAGAAAGTGCCCAAGTGGGGGTGGAGCAGAGAGAGAGAGAGAGAGAAAGAAAGAGGCGGGTTCCTGCTGTCAGGGCAGAGTCCAATGCTGGTCTCAAACCCATGAACCGTGAGATCATGACCTGAGCCAAAACCAAAAGTCAGATGCAGATGCCAGTGTTTACAATTACAAATTGAAATGGAAAAGAGAGAAAATAAAGGAACTAGGGTTGAGCTATGGCTAAAATAGGAGTTGAACAGAGCAACTAAATTTATTGCTAGGTTTTAATTTTTTTAAATTTATTTAAAGCCTAGCTATTCTAAATTTGCTGGAAATTATAACTCATCTACGATTTCTGTAAATATTTCATATTTTATTCAAGGAGATAACTGTTAACTGTGGAAGTATGGAAGGAAGCCTATGTATTAGTAACATAAGGTAGTAGAATATGTGTAGGCACATTCCCGATTCTCCAATGAGCCTCTGGAGCTGTGGGGCATGCATACCACAGTGTGGGGATGAAGTACATGGATTGTAGTTCACATATGTTACCACACTTAATCTTCATATGTTCCTAAACACAACTGTCTACATTTCCTGCTTATACTCAAATCCTGCAGTGTCTTCCTTTGCCCAGTTCCTTAGATCGCCATTACAAGTCCTCGAGAGTCTGTCCACAGCCCACCCTTTCTGATGTCATCTCCCACTTCTGTCCAATAAGATTCTGTGCGTCAGTCCCACTGGCCTCTTCATGCCACCCACAATCCCGCAGATAGTCAGCATCCTCCCTTTTATTTTTGCAGGTTTTTTCCCCCCACCTGGGATGACTTCCTACACCTTGAGCAAAAATTATACATCCTACATCCTTTATTTTTTTTTATTTTTTTTTCAACGTTTACTTATTTTTGGGACAGAGAGAGACAGAGCATGAACGGGGGAGGGGCAGAGAGAGAGGGAGACACAGAATCGGAAACAGGCTCCAGGCTCTGAGCCATCAGCCCAGAGCCTGACGCGGGTCTCGAACTCACGGACCGCGAGATCGTGACCTGGCTGAAGTTGGACGCTTAACCGACTGCGCCACCCAGGCGCCCCATCCTACATCCTTTAAATAACAGGTCTCCCTGGTGGCATTTCGGGATCATTCTAGCCCATGATTGTCTAACCGTCATCTGAAAGAGTAAAATCTGTATTAATAATTTTTGCTAGTAGACAATTATTAATTTACTAATTAGTAATAAAATTTTATGTTGTTTTGTTAGTAAAGATAGAATGAATTGGCTAATATAATGATTGTTGTAATAAAGGACTATTAGGTTGGTAAATGATACATTTTTATAAAGGAATGAAGTATTTTCTGTGTTATATTGTTAACTCTTTTTCCACATATGTATGTATTCACAGCTTATGGAAAATGAAAAACAATGTCAGGCGACTAGTAAAATGCCATATTATTACTTAAGGAATGTAGTATTATAATTTTTTACAACCACAAGTGCCACATTTCATCCTCTGAATAGCAGGAACTAAAAAAAAAAAAGCTTTTTTCTATTGAATGACTTACACTTGGTACTGACTTACAGCTTTTCTGTAATGTACCATTGTTCAATATGGCTACCTCTCATTCTTCTATCTAGTATCTTCCATCTCTTACCTCCACTCAGTATGAAATTTAATTTTGTTGTCCAGACACACCAGGGGACCTCTTGCATCGTTTAAAATGAGATCTCAGGATGCCTGTTTGGCTCAGTCGGTTAAGAGTTGAACTTAGGCTCAAGTCATGATCTTGTCGTTTATGAGTTCAAGACCCCCACTGGGCTCTGTGCTGACACCTCGGAGACTGGAGCCTGATTTGGAATCTGTGTCTCCCTTTCTCTCTGCCCCTCCCCAGCTCGCACACTGTCTTTCTCACCCTCTCTCTCAAAAATAAATAAACATTTAAAAAGAGAATTTAAAGTGAGATCTCCACTCCTTACTTATTATGACCTTCATGTTGCCTCAGACTACTGCTTAGCCCTCCTGCTGTTCATTCCACCTGAATGAGCAAGATAGCCTCTCACTCTCCTTGAACATGTCAAGGAAGGTTCCATCACAGATAACAGCATTTCTCATTCCTTGCTCTCATCTCACGTCACCACATCCTCAGAGAAGCCTTCCCTGATCAGCCTAAAGGAAATAATCTCCATCATTCAATATCTACTCACACTTCTTTGCCATTATGAACTTATCAGTACCTAACATTGTATTTATTTGGTCATTTGTTTATCATATGTTACCACTTAAAAGAATGGCATATTTGTGCATGTAGAGTCTTTGTTTTATTTGCCATTTGATTCACAGCATCTAAATTACCATCTGCCATATACTATATGTTCAATTAATCTATTTTGAATAAATGAATTAATATTTTCAAATACCTAGATTAGAAATACACACATGGTCTTCTTAGTTTGCAGAATTAGGGTGTTAAATATGATATTTCTTGAAGAGACTGACTGTTCTAAGCTTCCAGAGATGAGGCTTTTCTTTTGTCCCGGGTCTGTAACTTCTTGGTAACTCTCAGAAACACTGTGCATCTCAGTGTCTCTTCATGCAACAGTGACAAATATTACTTGCATTTGTCCTTACCATTTGGTATCATGAAGCTGATGAACAAAGTACTTTAAATATCAAAAGTCATTTTCAACAGCACATTATTAATTTCTGGGCCTGACTAAAAGTGATTCTTCTATTTGATTCCAAAGAAAGATAATAATGTACATTTGGTAAAAATCCCCTAAAAATAAGTCTATATGGAACACAGGATATTAAAATTGCATTCTTCTTAAAAAAGTTCCCAGACATACTAAACTTGTAAAATGTCTGGCTCTGAGCTGGTTTGAGGTTTTGCTTGGACTCCAAATATAGGCTTGTGTATTTTATATGTCCATCTCTGTAATTATTGATTTCCATTGGGATGCAATTTTGGCAAAGTGAATTTATTGTTTTCAGTGAGAACAACAATACTCTAATTCTAAATTTGCCAAATTAACAGTGTGTTCTGATGATAACCTCAGTTTCAGGACTGGACACATGCTTGAAGGAAAATCTAAAGATCCATCATTGAGATAAAATGCAGTCACCGTGTAGACACAAATACAGAAAGAAAAAGAGTAAGTACACACACACACACACACACACACACACACACACACTGACTATATAATAACTGAGGTAAGATCAGAATACAACAACAACAAAAAAGTAAACCAAAAAAAAAGTACACCTTACCTAGATATTTAATGATGTCGAAAAAATACCATAATTAACATATATTTTCTTTTTTAATTTTATTTAATGTTTATTTTTGAAAGAAAGACAGAGTGCAAGTCAGGGAGGGGCAGGAAAAGAGGGAGACACAGACTCCGAAGCAGGCTCCAGGCTCCTAGCTGTCAGAAGAGAGCCCGACACGGGACTTTAACTCATGAACCACAAGATCATGACCTGAACTGAAATCAGACACTTAACCAACTGAGCCACCCAGCTGACCTTAACACATATTTTCAGTAGCAAGTACTTTTGTCATAATCATTTGGCCATATCTCTGCGAAAAGATTGGATTCAATGTTTTGAGGAATAAAAAAAATCTCCCAATATAAAATCTATAGATTCCTATTTTTTACAAGATTGTGAAAGTATTATGTAGCTTTGAGATGCTTTCAAAGCAAACAAAAAAGCCCATGATTCATCAATCCCAATACAAATTCTGACCTACTACGGATGTGATATTTAAGTGATCTATAAATAAATGACTTGGTTTTAAAATGATTTTTGTCCTCTCCAACTAACCCTTATCACAAAGATAAATAAACATGCTTTTTTATCACAATTCAACTACAGGGACAATGATTTAATTCCTTAAGTAAATTTGACATATAAGTCACCTTCTATTGGGTGGGAAAAAAAAGATTACATATAATGAAAAAATACTGGGTTCTAGTCAGAACCTCACACTTTTGGCGAGCAAGATTCACTAAAAATACAAGTTGTAAAGAAGCTGTAAAGAAAAATAAGACTTTTTGAGGTTTATACCCCACTTAAAAATATTTTGGATTATTATCTATAAGTAAGCTTAAATATTTTGTTATGTGTTTAATTTTTCATAGCACCTTTGGCATTACATCATGCTTCCTTATTTACTCTACTAAACCATAATGTCTGTGAGAGCATTAATTCTGCCTTAGTTATGTGTTTATTTTCAGTACTTTCCATACTCTATGGGAAATTACTACATATTTACTAAATATGTTACTATGAAGGTCCATCATTTTATAAACCTAAGATTTCTTGGAGGTCACTTTAAATAAACAAGATTGTAGATTCGACTATGGGAAATTGAATGGCTCCCAAAGAATTAAATCCAATCTCTTCAGCCTAATCTTTTCTTTCATACTTGGGTTTCAGCCTCCATTTCCAACATTGACTTCATCTACCTCTTTACATGTAGGTTGACTGCCCGTTATTCCAAATGTCTCTCTTGCTGTCCCACCTGTCTGTATCCATTCCACTTTTTCTGTCTGGGATGCTATTTATCTTCACAGGTGTTTTGTCTTACTGTTTTTTTTTTTAATTTACATAATCTCTACACCCTATGCAGAACACAAACTCACGACCCCAAGATCAACAGCCGCATTGCTTTTCTGACCCAGCCAGCTAGGCACCCCTCTCATCCGCAAGTTGTATCAAAAAGCTTAGACTCTTATGAAACCTTGATTCACATCCATCCTTCTCTCTCTGAAATAACTGGAATAGCTGAAGATAGCTAGACAAGATCGCCATCTTTTTGGAACATCTGTAGCGAATCTGTCTCTTGGATGCCCGCAGAAATTTTTAGCAAAACTATTGTTTCACAGTTATATTATAAGAAGGTGTGTTTGATTTATGCACATAACTTAGCTCTTTAGATGTATTTTAGAATTCTCAAAAACACAAACACATATTGTGTACATTATTTTGGAAAGTTTACAGGTTTAGTTTAAGAACACTTCTTTTTAAAGACCACTCTACATAACCTAAAATAAAACAACAAGCATTTATTGGCCTGTTTTCTTAAATGGAAAATTCAATAATTAGACTGAATTATAGAGATATAACCATAACTGATAATTCTACACTTAACCTATATATTGACTTATTATTAGAAAACACCTGTTACCCACAGTCCCCTTCTCATTCCTAGAAAGGTTTTCCTGTCAATTGCTTATCTGTCCTGTGTAGAGAGGATATGAATTATTGGGACCAGGGTTAGTGGGAAGTATTGGGACCAGGGTTAATGGAAGTATTTCATAGAGTTATCGTCAAGATTTGGACACACTACTTTAGCTCTCAAGACCTCAGTTTGCTCAGAAACTAAAGTCACAATGAGATAAGCCTATTTTATAAGTTTTGTGGACTTTTTTGCTTTTTTTTTTTTGAAGGTTAAATGATTTACACGTAAATTGTTTAGAGTATCAGTCTGCTTAAGAAATGTAAGTTTCTGTCATCATTAAATGAGTTCATAATGAAAAATCATACATAACCAAATAAATGATTTTTAATCATTATTTTCATATGGCTTGTTTTGTAATAATAAAATTTATCTGCTGGTATGCCTGTTATCTAAATATCTAGAAAATGAAATACGTTTTTCACTGAACAGAAAGACCCTTCCTCACTTGCTGTTTATGGATGAACTGAGTGAATCTCTTGAGGGAGCCTGAAGTAATTCTGCCTTGGAGTGCTCATCCATCGAGGCAGAAAGGATGTGTGTTCCCTGTTCTTGCTTGATTGGGCGTAAAGCAGGGTTGTAACCTACAAAGTCATGCAAGGTGAAGTGAGAATTGTATGGAAGGATACATTTTCCACTATGGTAGTTTTCACATAATTTACTGTTTTCATATCACACTTTTATACCACTTATTATTCCTGTAATTGTTTGTTTAGAACCTGTTTTTCTCCACTAGACTGTCAGATTTATAAAAGGATGATATATATTTTTGCTTTGTTCAAACCCGTGTTCCACAGGCCTACTTCAGGTCTGTGGTATCTGTGAGGTTCTTAGTAATTATATGATGAAGCAAATTTTCATTATTGGAGCACTACTATGTATTACTCTTGCTGATTGTTAGATTGCTCATAGGGTGCAGTGAAGTCAATAATTAAGGGACAAGTAGATCTCTGATACATAATAAGGGAAAGAAGAATTGATTTTTTGAAATGAAGATTTGTGATGGTTTCAATGAAAGCTTTCAAAAAAGCAGTGGAAAAGCCTTTAGTTTTTTCCCTAGTAAATATAATATTCAAATAAATTAGTTGAACATTGGCATCCCTAATTGCTAGCTTAATTTTTTATAACCATGTTATGATTATCAAATGTAAATTATAATTTAAATGTTATAATTTTATCTTATCCAAGATAAAACATTTCAAGTATGAGCTAAATTAATGATACTGATCAGAGATGTGTTATCTATTCACAGTCTTTTAGAATCACTTATTATACACTTAGAGAAGTATTATCTTACTATGTGTGTATGGATCCCACTGTCAGAGTAGTATCTGGTTCTGATTATCAAAAAAAAAAAATGTTAAATATATAATTCATTTGGAAAAACTTCAGAATGATTCTGAAGTTGTTCCCAAAGGGAAAAATATACAAAGTGTGAATACATCATTTATAAGGGATAGCTAGAAGTCACCTGTAACTGTGGTTACCAATATGAATAAGCATATCAGTGGAACAAACCACAATAACTACGCATGAGGTGTAGTCAAATCTAGGTCGGAAAGAAGAGTCTTTCCAAAAGTAAGGGACTTGTGTAGGAAATACTTCTTGGAGATTACGAGATAAAACTTTGAAGCCCACTTAAGAGTTCTGGGACTTGGACAAGTTGTTTAAATTCTTCCCCTCTCTTTCCCAAGTATAAAACTGGCATAATTGTAGTAAGTGCAGACAGCACAAACACTGTGTTCTAAAACTTGGACTATTCTGAGCCGTGAAGTCATCACGAGAATAATCTTTTCTGGTTCCAGACTCTAAGTATGTGTGGGATTCCCTTCCAAGCACAAGTGTTTCAAGACACTGGGTAAAACAGTCATGTCTCCAGCACGTGGGCTAAAGGGGACTCTGGCACATAGTATTACTCTTCTTTGTCACATCATTTATTTTCCTGTGGCACAAACTCCACCCGAACGCCCCTCAGTTCTTCCTGCTGGGTCGAACCCACTCTTTCACCTCTGTTTTTCCTCCTGATTGTTATTGTATAATTGCCATAATTATATGTGTGTATGTGTGTATAATTCCCTATGTAATGTCATAGCCAGGAGATAATGGTAAGTCAGGATTGATTCTACAGCTGGCCAGTGGGTGTAGAGTTAGAGCATAGCACAGCTTTGATCAAGAATTGTAACTCTACTTGGTCCAAGGCCTTCTGTGTTTTTAACTGCCCTCATTCTTGTGGTTAAAAGAATGCAAACAATTCCACAATTCCAACTCTTTTTTTCTCCTTGTTCTGATGGGTTTTCTTTTCCCCTCCCTCCAAAGTGTCCTCTGTGTCCTCAGGGCCTGTTTGACCTGAACATTTTATTTGGAATTTACTTCTTTCAGTTCCAGAAATTACTTTTGATTCATTTTTCCTTTTTATTATGTAATAAATTTTGCCTCTGATCCATAAATGTTAGTCAAAAACAAAACAAAAAACAATGACATAGTAATGTTAATAGAAAACTGGTTTTTGTTATTTGGAAAGATAATAAATATTTAGGTTCTTATGTCATATAACAGAACACATCTTGGGTGATAAGACACTTAGGTTTTTTTGTGCCATAAAACAATACACTTTTACAATTGGTGGCTGAAACACTTAAGTGTAAATAAAAAGTCAAATGGGTAAAATATTTGAAAATGAATAAGTAAATGTAGCTAAAATCTAAAATGGTAACAGATTTCTAAGCTAAAATGACAAGAATATATTGTAAAGAAAGAATTAATACTTGAAAAAAACAAACGTTTTCATTTGAAAAAGAATTGTTTTAATATATTATTAATGTATTAATATATTTGTGTATTTAATACATCATTTATTACAAATATATTATTTAATATATTTGTATATTCTCTCTATTTAGCCAACATTTATGTGCAAACCATAAATTTAGACAGTTTTTTGGGGGAATCTGACAAAGGATTATGTTAACATATAAAACTTACTGATTTCAGAACCTCATTATAATTTCAAAAATTATTGAGGACCTTAAAAGGTTTTGTTTTTACCTATCAGTATGTACTATAATAGAAAATAAAACACAGACACTGAAAAATATGTATCCCTTACCTCATTTAAAATTGTAACAAACTAATCACATAACACAAATACTTACTTTAATGAAAAAAATATTTCTAAAACAAATTAGTGAGAATGTAGCATTGTTTTGTATTTTTATACATTCCCTTAATATCTGGCTTTCTATTTGGGTTCATTCTGTCTTTTTTTTTTTTTAAGTTTTATTTATTTTTGAGACAGAGAGAGACAGAGTGTAAGCAGGGGAGGGACAGAGAGAGAGCAAGACACAGAATCCAAAGCAGCCTCCAGGCTCTGAGCTGTCAGCACAGAGCCCGACGGGGGGGCTCAAACTCACAAACCGCAAGATCATGACCTGAGCCGAGGTCGGACCCTTAACTGACTGAGCCACCCAGGAGTCCCTCATTCTGCGTCTTTATGCAGTCTGTGTGAAAGCACCCATCTGTGGTCTCTTGAAGCCAACATTGTATGCTCACCAGAAGATGAGGGTGAAAGAGGCAGATTATACCTTCTTATTATTTTCAAAGTAGTTTTGACCTTACAGAACCCCTTAAAAGTTTTATAGGATCATACTCTGTGGATCTGTAGTCTGTAGATCACACACTGAGAACCATTGTCCTCAATCAATCAGGGCCAGACCAGGAGTTGGGAGTCATAACAATGTCACAAAAGCAGCATGGTGGCTGTATGCTTAAGTAGAACTGGAATGGGTGTGAAAGTAACAGTCGCAGAGTTCTCCAAACTAAAAATGAACTGTTATGTAGCCATTCAAATTAGGTTAATCACATCAATCATATGGAAACATACTTACCTTTTAAAATTAAGTATAAAAAGATACAAAACTATATTTATAGACACTTTTTAAAGTATTACTGGAAGTTTGATCTAAATAATGCTTTTAATACTTTTTTTTTTATTTTTAACTGGGTAAAATCTAGAAGAAAATCCTCCTCAGAATTATCAGTGATTGCCTTTGGGACATGGATGTGTGTTTCCAAATGTCTAATAATGCAAAGAGTGAGAATCCAGTCTCCATCTCCTGGGCTCTAATGGAATTTTAGGGCACTGAACTGTTTTCTCTCAGGGTTCCTGTTTCTCTCACTTAATGAATCAATTCTTTGTTGGTTAGAATTAGGTCCAGAGTAGTCATTTCCCAAATAATTCATTTCCTTTATCTTTTGATGGATGGAATTTTCAATAAGGTGTGTCAGGAACTTGTCAGATGATGTGACTTTGCTGAAAGAGAATTTCAGCAGATGTCTATAGACTGACTCTCCCATTGCTACTTTGTTTGGCTTCTGAGGCAGCTCAGTGATCTGTGTCAGGTCACGTCATCCATTTCCTTCCTCCGGCTGTTGCTCACTCCCACACTGCTGTTTGGTTTGTAATGTTTCCATTTCTTCCTCATCTACTTGAGTACAGCATGTTTCCCTACCTAGATTAATGAATGAACATTTCTTTTGAGCAAGCACAGTGCAGGGCTCTCTCTGCCTGCTCAGTCCCTCCAGCAGACCATGGTCCAGGACTGGGGTTTCGAAGAGTGTTTCTCTGACATTTGGTAGGTTTCCATAGCGGGGTCTGCAAACAAACTGATTGCTTCTGAAGAAACACACATGCAGCAAATTTGCGCATATATATGAAGTTTGAATATAAGAATTAATTTGATTTCTCACAGAAGTCTCGTATTCTTAATTGTTATATTCCTAATGTGTATTCAAGTACTAATGAGTTGGTTTGCTTGTCTCAGCTAGCATTCATTTATGCTACAGCTTATTTCCATTAACCCATTTTCATGTATTTGGACAATTTATGTTTGCTTTGTGAACTGCATTTTTGTCTCTCTTGTCTCACATTTTTATGTGCACCCCTAATATCAAAAAAATGGCTAAGTATATCAAATACAGTTGATGGAAATGTAAAATTACCTATGAAAATACTACAGTTCCATGGAAGCGTATAAATACTAATCATTAATAGAATTCTATTATAAATTTAAAAGGGGATTCCATATATGCTGGGCACATGAAACCTCAAGAATGTGCATTTTTCTGAGAAGCTACAACTGAAAGGTGAGATTAGGAAGTGCAGGAAGGATGATCTCACAGTGATGGATTTGCTCTTGGTCACCATGATATTCATTGTTCTGCAACTCTGTCAAATAACATCCTGGATCTTCCTGATATATCCATAACAAGTGTTCAAATATGCTTCCCAATATTGCTGAAGCACCTACAAAAGCCTGGAATAATAAGAAAGCATTTGTTGAGTGTTTATTATGTGATTGGAATTGAGAACTCTCTAATTCTCTCAACATCACTGTGAGATAGGGATTTATTATTGCCATTTTATGAATATGATAACTGAGTCTTGGAGGAATTAAATAACTTGTTCAAGGCCATTCAGGTCTTTATTGGTGAAGGAAGAATATTTATCTCAGAGCTTATCTTCAGAACACACTCTTAACCATTAAATATACCATATAAAACTACACAGGCATTACTAAAACAACAAAAAAACAAACAAAGCAAACCTAAACAAATAAGAGTTAAATGATTTTCAAGACTGTATAAAACTAGCATAGTAGTGAAAGAGGGGAGGTGCTCCTGGGTGGCTCAGTCAGTTAAGCATCTGATTTCAGCTCAGGTCCTGATCTCACGGTTTGTGAGTTTGAGTCCCGCGTTGGTCTCCGTGCTGACAGCTCGCAGCCCGGAGCCTGCGGCCTGCCTGCTTCGGATTCTGTGTCTCTTCTCTCTCTACCCCTCCCCCACTTGTACTCTGTCTCTCAAAAATAAATAAAAATGTAAAAAAAGAAGGGAGAACCTAGAACCACGCTTGTCTTCCATTTCTCTCCTGTGAATTTTTTTGCATAGGAAGATTGAAAAATACAGCCTCCTCCCCCAAGTCCTTGGGTTAATGTCCCAGGCCTAACCCTGAAGATGCTTCTTTGACTCTTTTGATGATTTCATTTGTATCCACATGATTTAGCAATAGGAATTTTTCTGGGGATTCTCCTTGCTCAATGCACTTTTCTGGAAGGCTTCGTTTCCTACTCTATGTCATGAGATTCATCATTTGGGGGGCTTTGTTATTTAGTGACTCTCCTCCTTTATATGAACCCTTCTCCCTAACGATGCCTGTTTATTCTTTTTCTTTGAATATGGACGATTGCTTCATATTTACAAGCCCTAATCCCCATGCTTAGTAAAGATAGATGTATTTATTTGCATACATGGCTATCTCCCTTGCCCCAGTAGTAGAATTTCCTCCACTGTGTCCTAGCTCTTCATATTTTTAAATTTTTTTTGTTTTGTTATTTTTATTGGTTCCTGTGTATCATAGAGGAATGTTATAATCACCGATTTCTATGTTACATCATTTCTCCCAATCATTATAGATATTTTTTCTTCCAAGTTGTCAAAGTTTCTCAAGTCCATTGAGCTCAACTCTTGTGAGACAAACTCGGCACTTCATGAGAGCATGCTCCTAATTAATCATCTCTCCTTTGGATCATGATCTCCAGTAGAACTCATGGCCCCTGTGGTTCTCTCTTCGGTGGCTACTTCAGAAATTGTGAAAAAGAGTGTATTTCTTTCCAAGATCTAGTCATTCCAAACTCCAAAAGCCCCAGCTTATATTTTAGGGTGTTTTTTTTAACTAGTTTCTGATATCCACCAGGAACCAATTTACACTAATTAACACTAGCCTTTGAAAGTCAATTAGTTTTATACCACCCAAAATTTAGAGCACAAGGTCTCTAAGAATTGTACAAAATTAATTAAGCCCACCTTCTATGGAAAAAAGAAATTGGCCAAATCTAGTAAGTTTTTTGTAGGAGATTTAAGATATTACATTTTCTTTCTGCCTCTGTGGTTTGACCACCCTGCCAAGACAGGAAATTACATTGTTTTTCTTTTTGTAAAACCAACCCTTGCTCTCTGTGATGATTAAATACATTTCTTACTAATTAACTTCCTGGTTAATTTCTTATACCGGTTGTGGAAAAGTTTCCTAAAGTTACATGTCCTTACATCTTTGTTTCTGGCCAACAGTATATGCACTGAAATAGTATCACAAAAATCCCTTTTGCCTTTCTTGACATTGTTATGTAAAAGTGATACCTCTTTTGTTTACCCTCCCTTTCTTCCTTCTTTCCTTCAGTCCTTTGATAGATGGTACGTTTGTTTACCTTCTGTCCTCCTGTCACAAAATTTACTGTCAATTGTATTTGAAGTGGGAAAGAATGAAGATAACCCAGTCCTGATTTTGTTTTGAACAATTGAATTTCATTCCATTACTGTTGAGTATATGACAACCAAACTAGAATACCCTGTTTTGTCTCATTCCTGTATTGTTCCTTTCTGACTTATCATAGTTTTATGGCAAAAGTTAAGTATACTTGTATATGCTACGAAGGCCTGTTGAAAACATCTCTCACAGTAAAATTTGTACCAAGTATATGAAGTTATAAAGCATTTTCAAGTATTCAAGTTAAAAGACAAAATATGGAAAAAAAAACATATATTAAACTTCTAGTTCCTGATAACAAAATTTTCAAAGGATATTTATAGCTGTACATTTTTAAAATTCAAAGTCCATTTTTGTCCTTGATCTCAGAATCTTTAAAGGATTATTTAAACTTGTAGATTGTTTAAAAATTGCTATAGGTAAGGATAGTCAACCAAAAAGTGTGGCTTACTCCATTCCCCCTTGAAATTGAAGGGGAACCTGCATAATAAAGTATATATTCTAGACTCATCCTGATATGCTCCAAGTAAATTTGGGTAAGGGTGAAATATGTTAATACTTTTGCAATTACAGTCTCTTTCATTGTAACACTTCCCAAATCTAGCAGAGCAAGGATTCTTAAGTTGTTAGTCTATTTATGAACTAATTTGTCAAGATGAAATAGAAAAAAGGTGTCATATAATTTACCCTATGTGGTTCTCAGATAGTCGTAATCAAAGCTGACCTGCTTTGTATGATCTTTAAAGATTGCAAAATGAATTTTTTTAAAAAACTTGGAATTTCAGAACCTATCAGTTTTGCAACATCATAAAAAACTTAAATATCATTGTGCAGCTTTTATCAGAAATAAGTGTTTTATTGTTTTAAAACTGTATTTCATAATGAAATAATTCTATTATTTGTATACACTTAAACTGAGGATATTTCAAAAACCAAAATAAGTAAAGCAATTAGACTTGACCCAAATGAAGTCCTCTTATAGTTAGACTTTTTCGCAGGTGCAAAAGTTATTTTATATGAAAAAAATGACAGACTTTTCAAACTGCATATTTTTCTCATTAAAATGCATATTTAAAGGTCTTGATTTCACAATGATTTAGCTTTACTTTATGGAATTCAATTTACATGCATTTAATAGGCTTCTACTAAATCACCAGTTATAATTAAATAACACATTTCAGAAACTTTTATGTTTAAACATGTATTTATGATTAACCTGTAGAGTCCAGGCTATTTTCTTATAAATGGACTAGGTTAAAAATAGAGTTCTGTCTATTCTCTTGGAATTACAGTAAACTCAAACAAATAAGGTCTGCTTTTGAAATAAGTTATAACATATACATTGGAAAAAGTAAAATTAGTTAGCACTGAGGTACAATAAATAGCTCTCTTACCACTAAATTATCTTTTTAAATGGCAAGTTCAACTCATTATATTGCATGGACTGCACCATCAATATGACCCAAATCCCTACCCAATTTAAAACACTAAAATAAATTGCAAAAAAAATATACATTTTTAATATTAAATATCTATGTGGTTTATTGTGTATAATGGATAAAGAAGATCTGTAAAACACAAGGCATGGATCAGAAATGTTGCAAAGATTTGTGTAGTATTGTCATTTCTTGTTAAAACCATTTCTGGAGATTTTAAGCTATTTCCTTTCATTCCAGGATATTTCCATTTGCTTCCATTTATAGCACTCATTACACAGGCCGTGAATACTTCAGACCAACCAGATTTTTCATTCACATTTTATTGACCAAGGAATATACATTAAGAAGTTACATTCTCAAGCACTTACAAATTGGTCTTATATTCTTAGTCTTTTTGTTTAAAACATTTTAACTTGGACTTACATATTTTTTGAACTTTCTTGAATTTCCTCCTCAGTTTTGTCTAGATTTAGCAGACAGAAATTTTTCCAAGTGGGAACCATATAACGAGCCTTTGATCAGATTTTTTTAATTAAAAAAAAAATATATATATATGATAGCTTGATGACCCTGTGAAATTGTGGTGAGAATAATTTAAAAGTTAGTCATTGACTTGGTAAATTAAGGCTTTCTAGAAGACATTTATGTAGCTTATGCTTATCTAAATATTATAAAATCAACCTATATAAATATGGTATGTATCTCTACCTGAATATAGGTTAAACTTCTAGTTAATCGAGTGAATGAAATCATTTCATCCTACAAAATAGATGAGAAATTGAACAGAGTCCGAGACTTCAAAAGAAGCTTTCTTTTTGTTATTCCAGAGTTGTGAAACACTGGAGACTTGTTTTCTGGTCAAAAACAGTTGTTTCTGCTCTCACATTATAGACATTCTAATTTAGGGAATTCCATTCTGTATACTTAATTTCCCTGAGAATCTTAACTGGAAATGGTCTGTGTTGTCCTCAGCCAGTCATGAAGGTCTGGTATGCAGATGCTGTATTTTATTCTGATGAGGTTACAGTGGTAGATAAATTGATTTCATGACCTGAATGAAAAGATAAAATTTGCTATGATAAAAAGAATAATACTTTTCATATCATTTTTAGAAGAATGACCTGAATTTATTAGTGATTCTAAGTTATTTTTATCTCCTCTGTTTCCTTAGCAAGTATCAACTATGCATCTATGTGTTTCTTGTGGTGGTGCATACATAACATAGAGACTCAGAAAATATGCCATTTGTAAAAAATCACATCTAAAAGGGCCAGCATCAAATTATTTTCTGTCCCAAAGGCAGAAAAATTTCAGCAGTCCTGTTTTGTCTCTATCAGTATTTGGCAGGATAAAACCTATTGTGCATATGATTTATGCATATTGTGCATACCATTCACTGTTTCTTCACTATACATTTTGTTGTTGTATAGGAAAATCTTTTAAAAGAAACTCTATTCAAAATTCTGGCAATTTAATGGCAGGGGGTGGGGTGGTATTTGGGTAGTATATAAGAAAAGGAATAGAAAGGGGAGGAAAGTGGAAAATGAATGGGTGGGATAATGGTACAAATACTTGGCTTCTTACAGTTAATAGTAAAATCTATTTTAAAATGCTGTATCTCTCATATAAAAGAGGAAATAAGGAATTGTTTGTTTAATAGAAGAGTAAGTTCAGAACTATCTCACCACTTAAGGAACTACCATTAATTGAGTTGAACACAAATTGTTGGCCTAACTTTTCTTAGCTGTGTAGATCATATAGAGAGTAAGCAATTACTTCATACAGAGGGAAATATGTTGCCAGTGCGTTTTGTATAACCTTCTATGTCCAAGAACTCTCTGGATTTGTTAGGTCATTATAAGTTTTGCTTTAAATTTTAAATATTTATAATATCATTTTGTTGAAATTTTATTTTCAGCTAGAACATGGTGACATTTTTATTTCTCTATTTTTTCAGAGCATTAAACTTATAGTATATGACTTGCGAGTAAGTGTTAGTGTGTTGAGATAACATATGTTCTCAATAGGTAACTGACACATAAAAGAAGAAAAATGTGATTTAATGAAGCAATTTCAGAATTTGTAACTTAACATATGGTTTGAGAAGAGGATAAAATCAATAAACAATGTGGACCTGAAAGCTCACAGACAGAACTACTCCTTAGGTTAGATTCCATGTTTTATGACATTTTAATGTTGTGATCAGTGAAGCTTTCTTATTCTCTCCCAAAAGTATGCTATGGAAAAAAGCAACCTTTCAGAATTTGATGTCCATTCTATGCATAGCATATCATGTCAGTTTCTATTCTAATAGGACAAAGAAAATGAAACACTTTCTCCCCATATTTTATATTAATTCACTCATCTATGTTGAACTATGTTTTACCCATCTGAATCTTTATATCCACTATATAATATGTTATGCAGGATCACAGAAATATATTAGGTATCTGGAAAGTATATGAAGAAATAATTTATCTCATAGAGAAGAGTTTCTTATGTTAAAAGTTGTTGTTTCTAGATCACTCTACTTTATTTCAGGAGACTCTGAGAACTGGTACAATTGATGATCAAACTTCTACAACACATCTATTATGTTAGAAGAGAAAGAAAGATGTGTGTGTGTGTGTGTGTGTGTGTGTGTGTGTGTGTGTGTGTGTGTATTACGTATTTGGTACAGATTAATTTGATACTTGTCCTTACCAATCCAAATATTCTTACCCACTATCTTCCCATAAGTGACCCATCAGTCTCGCTTATTTGATCTCAATGAATATTTGTGGATATAATGAATATAAATGAATGATGTCACAGTCTGACCCTAACCTGTTTATTTTCTGGTAGTCTCAGATGTTTTTCGGTATGCAACAGCATACTGTTACAGAAATGTATCATCCCCCCCTGCCCTGAAACTATAGTCGTATTACATAACCATGTCCTTGAGATATCCACATTTGTTTAGTCTTGGCTCTTAGAATGCTGTCAGCATGAGCAAGCAGCTTCTTGCCTTATTATAGAAAGGGGTTTACTTTAAGAATGTAGTTGAATTTTTGAAGTTCTATTTATAACTTCTGGAATGGGAGGCAGAGGTATATTATATTATATTAAAGATCAGAAAACTCTCAATTTCTAATGTAGTATTTGAGAAAATCAATTGAGAATTTGGAGAGCTATTTTTAGAGGCCTATCCAAGATGCGGTATTACCACAGGAAGCCAAACAGGTGGTCCCTGTGTGAATGGAGAAATAAGCATTATCTGTGGGAAGGATAGGAAAGAGTTTTGAAGGCCATCTAAATATTAGAAATGTTGACTGGTCTTATACAAGTGCTGTGAATAAATGCTTGCCTTATACATGCTTCTAATCCTGGCTATCTAAAAAAATACTTTTAATGTGTTTCTTTAAGGTACATGTGTGTGACAGAGAGTTTGTGTGTACACATATGATTGCATACACGCTTTCCTAATTTATATAACTTTGCCTTTATACAACTAATCTTCTCTCTTGAAAATAATCTGTCTTCCAAGGAGCATCACAACACATATACAACCCACCTTATCTTCAGTCTCTTTTCAATCACTAACAATTCTTCATGGACACCAAGTGTCATGACAGATGAAGTTGACTAAATTTCAAGTTACTGGAGTGGATTTGGAAACAATAAATGAGAGATAAAGACAACTGGAAAATTCAAGTTATAAAAATAAAGTAACCATGGTAATTACGGATTTAGGTGCTTGATGGCACAGTTGTGCTCTGAATCCCTCTTTGGTTACCAAGCAGCGTTATTATTGATGCTTTCTAAGAACTCTAAATTTAGACTTTAATATGATATAGCAGACCCTGTATTTTAAAACAAGATAAATGAAAAATAAAGGTGAATATATCCATAGTTACATGTTTAATATGGGGGAAATACAGAATGCAAAGACCCCAGTAACTGGGGCTGGGCAAGTGTATTGGGGTCATTAGTTTATGATTTTCACAGTGTGCATGTCCAATCACAAATAGCATATTTTTCCCAGTTTCAAAAAAAATGAAGTTACCAAACACATAAAACTTTTGTTGGATTAAAAGTATATTATAAGTGTATTGATTGCTTTCAGTGGAAATTTACTGCCCTATGAATTTTCAAAAGGAAAATACTACCTCATTCCCTACTCCCTGCAAAGTTCTTGATTGGACCCTATTATATATCAGGTACTATAAAAGGATATTGCAAGTACTATTGGGCATAGTGAGGGAGATGATGTGGTATGAACAAGGACCAAGTGGATGAAAAGGGAAAATAGGGATTGATATGAGGAACAGTTTAGTGGTCAATGCAGTAGAGATTGAGATAGATTCACTGAAAGGTCATGGGATTAAACTGATGTGGAAGATAAAGAACAAAAAGATGTCAAGGTTAACTTCTAAATTTCTGGCTTGTGTGACAGAACAGATGTAACCCTGAAATAGGGAACGTTAAGAGTTAGGTCAATTTGGGAAGACTCCAGGCAACAAGAGTGTTATTTCCAATTAGGATATATTGATACACCCTGGAGATGTCAAGAAGGCAGACAGAGATATAAGTCTGGAGCTCAGAGGAACAATCTCGACTGGAGTTAGCATGGTTAAGAAATCTTTGAACAGTTATTGATTCAAGTCATAGATACATCTGAGAATGCCTAGAGATTACAGTGAAAAAAAAAAAAGGACCTGGGACAAATTCTAGGGGAAAAAAATCAATGAAGCCTAATGCTGTTATGAAACCAAGTAAGGTAAGTTATGGAAATACATTATTGGGATTATTAATACAGGAACTATGGGCACACATAGAAGCTATTGCTCTGGTGGATCCAGAAGAGGAACAGAGAAACAATTTCCCTCTAGCCACAATGTCTGTCCAGATGAAGTACACTCTGCAGCCATGTCTTCCTCCCTTTTCATCTCCTCTGTTCACTTCTTCAGGAAAACCTTTCTGACCTTACTGCATGTTTAAGATCTCTGCATTGTATGCATGTAGAGGTATTTATCATTCTTCAATTTATTTGAGTGGTTTTTTTTTAAACTAATACTGGTTGCCTTTCTTCAAATTTAATCTTCTTGAAAGTAGGACCATACATATTTTTGCAGTTCATTTGGATCCACAGTACCTAGCATATTTGTTGGGAAAAAGAGGGGAAATATGAAGGAAGGATGAAAGTGGTAGGGAAAGGAAAAAAGGAAGAGTGGAAGTGATAGGGGAATAAATGAAGAACCCAGGGGGAATGAATAGGCTTCCAGAAAAATATGAAGTATATAAATCTGAAATGGAAAAAATTGCCTCAAAATTTAAGTTCAAAACACATGGACTAAATGAACAACTCTTAACTATATAACTTGATGAATTATGTCTACAATGTGATACACACGCACACAAACATACACACACACACAGAACCACCACTAAGATAAATATATAGGGTTCCTTCATACCAGTTTCCAGACAATGATCTACCAGGGAAAACCACTATTTTTTTTTATCACTAGAGACAATTTTTCCCCTTTTCTTGAAAATGGAAATATACAATATGTATTTTTGGAGTCTGGCTTTTACTCAGCATTATAACTGTGCTTTGATGTTTTGATAATTATTTATTTTATGAAGAAAATAATCAAAATATACCATCAGAAACGCCTTTTTTAGTCAAAGAGGAAAACAGAAATCCCAGCTGTTGTTGAGTGATTATACCTTTTGTAATCTATGTGGAAAAACTAATCTTAACTTTGAATACATGTTGACAAGTACTGTTTTCTCTCATGTATAATAGTCCCATGAAACTAATCCTCTTATTTAAAAATTCTGCACATTTTATTTAGTTCTTTCCTAACACTAAAGTGCTCAAACTTGAGCAAAGCCATGTTAATGTTTATTTGTGGTGAAATTAACTTTGAGCAATATGTTTATTGACTTTTTAAAAACATAGATTTTATTTTTTAAAGCCATCTTAGGTTCACAGCAAGTGGGAAGGGCAGAGTCCCCATATTTGTCCTGCCTTACACACATTCAGTCTCCCCTACTGTCAGCATCCACATTCATTTTTTTCAGTTGGTATTATTGAAGTATAATGTAAGAATAAGTGTAAATTTGATTATTTTTTTTAAAGTAAACTCTAAGCCCAATGTGAAGCTCAAACTCAAAACCCAAAGATCAAGAGTCACAGGATCTACCAACTAAGCCCGCTGGGTACTCCTAAATTTGATGTTTCAACAGACGTAGACTTAGGCATATACTATCATCTTCCTACCACCACAATCATGCTATGGAACATTTCTATCATCCTTATGCCCCTGGCCAGTCAATTTCTTCATATCACTTTGGCCACTGGCAACCATTTATCTTCTTTATGAATCTAAAGCTTTGCATTTTCTAGGATTCCATAGGAATAATATCAAGAAGAATATATTCTATAGTGGCTGGCTTAAAAAAAAAGTTTATTTTGAGAGAGGGAGAGAGAGTGTGCACCCATGCATATAGAGGAGGGTCAGAGAGTGAGGGAGAGAGAGAGAGAATTACAAGCACTGAAATTGCGGAGCAGGACATGTGGCTCAAACCCAGGCGCTGTGAGATCATGATCTGAGCTGAAACCATGAACCAGACACTCAACCGACTGAACCACCCATGCACCCCAGTGGCTGGCTTATTTTAATTAGAAAATTCTTTTAAGGGTCATTCTTGGTGTTTCTTTCTATTGCTAAGTAGTTTTCCTTTGCATGGATGTACTAAAATTTATTTGTCTAATCACCAGGAGATGGACATTTGTTTGTTTTGTTTTGTTTTGTTTTTTTCCTATTAAGAATAAGTCTACTATTAGCGTCGAATGCACAGCTTTGGGTAATTGTGTGTTGTCAGTTTCTTTGGTGTAAATACCTAGCACTTAGACTGCTAGGTTGTCTGGTAAGTGATGTTTAGCTTTATGAGAAACTACCAACATATTTTCTAAAGTAGCCATACAATTCTGCATTCTTACAAATGACTTATGTGAATTCTGCATCCTCATCTACAGTTGATGAGTTGATGTTATCAGTCTTTTTAATGGTAGCCATTAAGTAGAGTATGTACTAGTAGCTCATTGTATTGAGATGAGTGTGTGTGTCTGTGTGTGTGTGTGTGTGTGTGTGTGTGTGTGTGTGTGTGCGCGCTCGCGCGCATGTGATGCTTTTCCTTAATGACTTATGACACCGAGTTTCTTTTCTTGTGCTTATTTGCCATTGGTATTTATTCTTTGGTAAAATATATGCACATATTGCCCATATTACTTAGAGTTGTTTGTCTTATTAACTTGCAGTTCTTTATGTATTCTGGTTGCAAGTTCTTTTTGAGATAAATATTTTGAAAATATTTTCTCTCTTGTAATCTTTGCCTTTTAGTTTTCTTAATAGTATCTTTCAAGTAGCAGAAGTTTTTAATTTTGAGTCAGTCTAATGACTCTACTTGATTCTTCATGTCCTAGTAGGGCTTTCCACTCTGTGTGATGGAAGCATGAACTATGATCTTTTAGCTTCAGATATTTGTCTTCCTATCACTTTTTAAAGTGGTTCTTTCCCTTTCCTGGGGTAGTCTACTCTCACACATGAGTAGGTCAGTAGTCAGCCAAAGGCTTGGAGAGTCCTCTGCAAATATACCTAGGTCTCTTTCTTTCTATAGATCTCTCCTCTTCAGGACTCTAGCCAGCAAACTGTAACTGCCTTGGCATTTCAGAACTTGGCTCTCTGTTTCAAATCAGTAAGAATCCAGTTCTGTGCATGGGTCTTTTCCCTGTCTCCACACTAGAGTCCATATACTGCTAAGCAATAAGTTGATATAAATGCAGGGCTTACCTTGATAATTTCCTTTCTCTGAGGGACCACAGTCCTATACTGTCTGTTGTCCAGTTCCTTCAAATCAGTATTCTACGTATTTGTGTGTGTGTGTGTGTGTGTGTGTGTGTGTGTGTGTGTGTGTATTCTAATTGTTTAAGGCAGAAGAGTAAATCTATTCCCTGTTATTCCACATTAGCCAAAAACATTGATCTTTATCTTACATAATATTGGAAACATTGTTTAAAAAAAAATCCATGTCGAGTGGATTGACAAATATTTCCATTTAAGAAAATGTAATGTCAAGAATATCCATATTCTAATATATTCTAAGGAATCCTTTGCTATTAATGAATTTATAGATTGCTTCCTTCTATAAATAATTTCAGTGTGAAGATCCTAAATTTTCTATTTATATCTCAAGTCACTCCTCCTCTCATGATTCATATTGTTATTTTTTACTGACGTCTCCACTTGGCTGCTCTCATAAGCACATCAGCTACCTCCCAATGCCAGATTATCCTTACCAGACAAGTGTTTCCTTAGAGAATCAGTATTTGGCAGAGAATGAGGTAGTGTTCAATAATCACTCTAGAGTATTTAGTTTGAATAAGGCTGAATTAAATTACTTTTAAGTATCCTAGTGGCCTAGCTCATTTATAGGCAATTTTATGCATCATAGGCAATTTAATCAATCTAACTTCGTTAATTTTCCATATTGTCTGCCATAGAAGTCTTCCTAAAAATTATAGTGGATCATGTAATCCCCCTGCCTTCAGACTTTCCAGTGTTTCTCATTGTCTGGAGGAAACTGAAAGTCTTACACATGGTATCTGACATGGTTCATGATACAGCTAAAGTTTACAATTCCAGTTCATCTCTCTCTACATTTATTCTTCAAGAGTAGTATATTCTGGTGGTTAAGGTTATGGGCTTGGGAGTTCATATGTCTTAATTTTTTTAGCTATACCTTCATGTAAAACATACTGAAATGCTCCAATCCTGAGTTTGTATACTTAGATAAATGAATTTAGGTAGTAACATCACAGGCTTGTGATTGAGATTGTGACTGAATGAGAACATACATCTCAAGGCACAAAAGACATGATGTCTGGCACTTGGTAAGTGCTCATTAAATACTGGTTATTTTTCTTATCTATTGATAATTAGCTCCTTAGTTTTCAAAAATGTACTAAGTATAATCAGGAGGCCATAATTTTGCTCGTAGTTCCCACAGCGTATAGAGTTTTGTTGGTGTTGGTGTTACTCGTGTTTCTGCTAAAATTCTTGGCATCATTCAAGGCCTGATTCAAATCATAACCTCTATAATTTCATGCTCACTTTTGACAAGTAGAATTATTATTGTCTTCCTTTGCATCCTCATAACAGAGTGCTCATTCCTCAACTGTAAGAATTTTGTTAGAAACTCATTATTTATTATCATATTTACCAATCTACTAGATTGTGTGTTCATTTAAGAGATGTGGAAAATTTACACTTGAGATAAGTCTATTGGGATATATTAAATTGTGTGTGTATACACATACACATGATATATACATATAGGTGTCCAAAAGTCTCTTGGACTATATATATATATATATATATACACACATATATATATGACATATATATAGACTGTATATATATATATATAGTCTCTTGGCTTGGACTATATATATATATATATATACACATATATATATAGTCTCTTGGATATATATATATAAGTAAAGATATATATATATAATATTTGAATGTATCTTATTTTCCCTGAAATGTTTATCTAGTTGAAAAATAGAATTTGAAGGCTTGTATCTTTTCTTATTTTATAAAAATTTTCTTAATTCCATTTAACTTGTTCAAACAGACAAGGTCCTTATGCTCAAGGCATTCACAGTGTAGATTTTAAATAAGTTATGTATTCCAAAAGAAAGAAAAAAAAAAGTTACTGTAGTAGCAAAGATTAAATGACTCTGCTTTGAGAGTTTGGGAAAGGCCCTTGAGGTGGTGAATCATAAGATGACACGAGAAGAAGAGCAGAAAATAATTTTCTTGGGAATGGGAAGGCAGGAAATGCATTACCAAAGATCCTAAGGTGTGAGGGTCATAAAATTCTGTAGTTATATTTCTCTATTAAAATACTTAAAGGGATAGGTGAGCTGAAGTGTGTAGGTAACATGATCAGAATTGTAATTTTAAACATCACTTCAGTGGCAAGCCTTATGGAGACCACAATAAAGGGGAGCTAGAGCTAATGGGAGAATAAGGAAGCTATTCCAGTCATCCAAGTTTGAGATGTTAGGCATGTGGATGGATGTTGTCAGTAGAGGGGGAGAGAAGGAGATACAATTAGAAACGAATCACAAAGTGTAATTTGCAGGACCTGCTAATGTAATAAATGTGGGAGGAGGAAGCGGAAATAATGACTCCCAGGTTTTAAGACAGCTAGATTCAAGAAATGGTGTAAGAATGACCATAATGTTGGCAACTTGCTCAAGATTTATACTTTTTGGTTCAGAAGAAAGCAAAATACCTAATTTTGCCTTGAAGTAGTTTATGAAATTGATAAAACAAACATATTTGAAAGCAATATTTAAATCTCTAATATTGCATACTTAGGAATTGCTTGATAAATGGGTGCTAGAAGAATAAATTAGTTAGACACAAGATCATATTAATGGCAGGGAGCATGGAATGTATGTGCTTATCATATGGTTGATATTGTGGTAGTTCATGTCTGCATGGAGTGAAATGGAGGCTTTACTTATCAGATTATCCAAAATTAGGTGCAAAGGCCTGTTTGTTCAGTATCCTTTTATTCTTTTGAAATTGCTTCACTCCTCTGTTTTCCTTTGTACATGGAGCTATAACCATCACAAAGGTTAAGTGGAGAAATTTACACTCTCACAAGTGTTCTAATTTCCCTCTTGTATTACAAAATATTTTATAGAAGATATTTTGAAAACAAATTTGACTAGTTTTTATACATCATTCAGCTGTATGTAAAAGATTGAAATCTTTACTATATATGTATATATATATATATATAATCAATATATATTAATGATTCTGATACAAGATTGAAATCTTTACTATATATGTATATATATAATCAATATATACTAATGATTCTGATACAAGATTGAAATCTTTACTATATATGTATATATATAATCAATATATACTAATGATTCTGATACATTTTCATCAGAAATACTGAGACAAGTATAAATTTATTGATATCTAGTTGACTTGATGCAAATATTCCTAATATATGTTATGTGTGTCCTTCTAAATCCATCTAGATAAGTCCATATTGAATTTAATATAATTTTATGGTTTACAAATGGAATGTCTAGCAAAAATCCTTGCTAGAGTGAAATGTCCCTTCTAAAGTTAAAAAAAAAAAATCTTCAATGACAAATGTTATTCTCAGTCAAGGAATAGAGATCTCACTGGATTGTTAATATATTTTAACATCTTTTTTTTCTTTTAGGACTTTACCAAGGAAAATGTCACTTTCTCAAATTTTCTCTTAAGTGCACTGTGAATTCATAGCTGTTGAATTGTCTTTCTAACATGATTTGGTGGCGGGCACCTGACTGGCTCAGTTGGTGGAGCATGCAACTCTTGATCTCGGGATTGTGGGTTCGAGCCCCACATTGTGTGTAGAGATTACTTAAAAATAAAATCTAAGATAGTTAGGTAGATACATAGATAGATGAAATTATTTTTTTAATTTTTTAAATATTTCTTTATTTTTGAGAAAGAGAGACAAAACGTGAGCAGGAAAGGGGCAGAGAGAGAGGGAGACCCAGAATCGGAAGCAGGCTCCAGGCTCTGAGCTGTCAGCACCGAGCCCTACGTGAGGCTCAAATTCACAAACTGTGAGATCATGACCTGAGCCAAAGTCTGACACTTAACCAACTGAGCCACTCAGGTGCCCCAAGATGAAATGATTTTTTTTAATCTTCCCTGGTATTTTTCCCCCTCTCAGAAATAATTTAAGTATCCTAAGTAATTATTTGAGTATTAGAATTACTTGTTTCCTCAATTTAATGCATGTGGGCAAAAGGGTTCTTCTATGGAAATTGAAACTGTTCAGGAATACTAACGTTAATAGGCTCTTAAAAGATGCTGTCAGTGAAAATAGTCATGTTAAAATTTTAAAACTGGTGTTTAAATTGAGAAAACAAAACACTCTTCAGACCTACTTCACAACGTTCTTCTCTTTGTTGTACTTATCAAAGAAAGACCAAAATTAAAGCAGAGTCACAGAATATTAAGCCATGTTAGCTGTATGAATGGACCCAAATGCTCCAATCAAAATAACCACCCTAATAATCTTCAACTCCATACCTCATGTGCTCAGAGCCACAACTATGGAGAAACGTTTTTCAAACATTCTCTAAGTCTCCATACCCTTTCCACAGTTCTTGCCAAAATTCTACACAGTAGGAACTATGAAAACGCGTGCCAAACCCTCACGTTCCTCATATAGCCTCTAACAGCTGCAAACCCTTAAGCTTCAAGTGCAGCTGCCCTAAGTAGAACTATTGAAAGGACCCACAAAGGCAGATACACAGATTACATATGTTCAATAACTTTAGAGCAATAGTAAGAATATGTGGTTATATTAAGAACATTAGACAGGAGGGAAATTACACCAGCACTCTCTAATTGACCTTGCAGAGAGAGTCTGATCTCCCTGATTGTGCCTCCATCAGTGGCCAAATCATCTACTTTTGTTGGGATTATGTATTCTTTCAACACACAAACCCACACAAATAGAGAGCATTGACATTGGTTCGGTGCATGCCTGCCCTCTGATTTGTAATTTTCCGAAGGAGTGCCATTTGAAGAGATAATTCCTGAAAAGTCTAAAGCAATCCCTGGCACCAGATTACTCCTAGAGACCCAATATATGTGCTATATATACTAACATGGAAAATGGAGCCTACCACAGAAATCTGAGCTATACCGTATAAAAAACAAAGAGCGAATTCATCTGATAGAAATAACTTAAAACATATTTTCTCCCAATTTTTAAAAACTAGATTTACCCTGCAGTCTTTTTTCTTATTCTTAAATATTAAAATAAGTTCATTTAATACTTTAATCTTTTTTTCCTTTTCTTTTTAAGACTGTTAGAAAATTGGACATTTTTGGATTGCTCTCACATGCTTTTAGCTTTTAACTAATTTTTTTAGTTGTATGAGCACTATCAGGAAGGACCATGTGAAGACAGAAACTGGCATTTGAAGATCTTTTAGTGTGGATGTGGGCAAGTGAATTCCCATCTCTGCCATTTTAGTGCCATTCTATTCATTTATGCCCAATCTGTGCTGAAACTTCCTCCTTCTTCAAACATCCATCATTAGAAGCAAAGGAATAATCCTGGAGTTAGAAATAAGTGAAGCCTAAGAGTAACTTGAATGTGAGGTGAGGTTATATTGTATTTAAACTCTTGGGCATCATAAGTGTCAGTGTATAAAATATAAAGAGAATTAGCATTTTAACGATCAGCTGTTACTACCTGTTCTAGTACAAAAGAGGCACAATGTTAAATTTTGGAGGGCAACATAATTCTAAATAATTATTTAATTTATGGTTTAACTTCCTCATCCAACTAATCTTTACTTATAATTAAAATGAGCAGAATTGTGTCACTGTAGCTTTCTTTATGGATGTCTTTTACTCTGTCCTACTCTATGCAACACTTAATTTTCATTTATATCATCTTTACTTTATCACTTACCCAACATTGAGATATGTAGAATATTTTCCACTGTATGTATATATATATATGTATATATACATATATATGTATATATATGTGTGTGTGTGTGTGTATATATATATATATATATATATATATATATATATATATAATCCTTGTAATGAACATCTTTGTAAATAAAGCTTTTCTTAGACCTCGGATAAGATTCCGTATCCCTGAAGAGTGGGGCTCATCATTCAACATTCTCCAGAGGTGTCACTGCTTCCTGAAATTCTTTGATGGGGAACATCAATTGCTTGGCAGTTTTGTATGCTTTTCTTTTTGTTTTTCCTTTGAAAGTGCTTTGGGTGCTACATGTAGATCAGGATGAACGTGTGCCAGTGCTCCTTTCCCGCACTAAATGCAGTGAGAAGTATGACCTCAACCCCCAGCTGCACAAGGCATTTAAAGATCTAGGGAGATTGTTAATCAAGGAGTTTCCAGTGATCGAGATTGTAAGTTCTCTTCATTCAGATCTCAACATAATGATCCGTCCCTCCAAAGCCTTTTTATATTAAATTGAATTTGAATCCATTCCTCAGTGAACTTTCATCTTGAGTTAATTATGACTCAATGTTCCTCAGCCTCACTAGTCTTCTGTGGCTTAGGATATGGTTTTGAAACAATGCCAGCTGAGTGCAGCACATTATGGTACACAATGCAGCATTGCCCAAATAGTATTATGGGAGAGAAGATGAAAGCTACCTGTGTTCTTTGAGTATGACCTCTTTGTTTTCTCTTAAAATGCGTGTTTTAAGGGAAAATATAGATGTGACATGGGTCTGTGCATTTTTTGTGTGTTTGTGCACACATGTATTAGCAAAAATGTGCTGTGTACAATAAAACTTAATTTCAGTAGTTTTCTCAACAGCCATTTTGGAATTTAATTACATATGGCATAAAAATAAGGCATTGAATTGGATACCAATAAAAATAACTAAAATTTTTTAATGCTAACTATGTACTAGTCACCTTCACTTCCTTTAGGTTAACCTGCAAATCATTGCTTGGAAGTAGCATGACTTTGCAGATGGGTTAACTGACTTCAGAAGTTGTTAAGTTACTTGTTCTAAGTTACCTAGTGAGCAGAATTAAAACTCAGAAAATCTGCATCACCTTCCTTGTTTCTAATCACAGCACTGAGCCACCTCTATAACAAAGATAACTTTATGCCTAGAGAAAGTGTTAGCATGATATAGGTAACAAATGTGTTATTTGTAGAATGTGCTATTGTATTTAGGTTAGGCTTTCCTGACCTAAGTTAGATTTAGAAGGTAAAGAAGGAAACTGCGATACTATATAATTTTTTTTCATATTTTAATGTGGGCAGACTATTTTACAAGGCTGTAAGACACACTACTTAGTAAATTTGTGTGTGTGTGTGTGTGTGTGTGTGTGTGTATAATGGTAACATTTATCATCCTTGCATAGGCCTACTTGGGGATGTTTCTGTCTAATGCATTCTCCTAGTGGACCCCTGGTTTGTGTGCCTGTATAGATGACAAGGCCTCCTTGGCATTCTGGTTCCTCCTCAGGCACATTTCTCCCACAGACTCATAGAACACTGTCCTACTGTATGTAGATAAAATGGAGGTTGTGAAATGCAGTTCATGTTTTCATTCTTGCTTTGACTGAACATCTGCTCACCCAAGACCAGCTTTTTTTAGTTCCATCTACTCATTACTATGGTTACCATGGTATATACTCTATTTTAGGCCTGTATCTATTGGCGTGTGGCCATTCTCTTTGGGAAGAGAAAAGAAAAAGTTTTCCAGAGCCAAACTGGCCTTCTATTCAGTAAATATGGTAATTTCTGCCTATGCTAAGTTTCCTTCCCTCCCCTTTCCTTTTATGTTTGGTGTTCTTCTGTTTGGCAAGGATCTTTCCATCCAACTTTTTTGTGTGGATTTAACTACACATTTTCTACTTAATTACTCCCTCTGTTTTGAAAAGTTTCCCCTTAATTGCACTCATATAGGGTTTGTTTCTATAGTTATTGTGATATTTAACTGTGACAGTTGCTTGCTTATATTCTTCTAAATATGGTATCTAAGAAGTAAAAGCTCTGATATTTCTTGAGGAAGATCATGCTGTTAGTAGATTTTAACCACACTGTAGACCCATGCTGTCCAACAGGATAGATAGCCAATAGCCTTATGTGGCAACTGAGTTACTGAACTGCGCTACTCTGAGTTGAGTTTTGCAGATTTTGAAGATGTAGTAAAAAAAAAAAAAGGGAATCTAAAATATCTTAACAACTTTTATTGATTACATGTAATATTTTGTTATAAGTAAAATGACATTTATTATTAAAATAATCTACTTTTTTATAACTTTTTAAAGTGTGAGTGCTAGGAAATTTAAATAAAATATGTGGCTCACATTGTATTTTAATTAGATTTTTCTGCTTAGGCCATTTATGAAAGTTGAGATAATATCAATAAATAAAAAATAGTAATTAGTATATTCACTATTTGGGCCATATTTGTATTCTTATTGTCAGCCATAATAATTTCTTGGTTTAAATGCATGTCTCCATAGTCCATAAATGCCTGTCATTTAAAGTTAATGTGTTTGAATTACCTAAGAAATGTAAATCACATAATCTTTACCTTCCAGCAAGGACTAAACAGTGTGTGTGTGCTAAGTTACATTTAATATAGATACATTATATATACTATATAAATAATCTGGTAGAATTATATATTCATGTAGTTTTTTGGTTGAGCTAATAAATTATAATCCTTCTCAACTGTAAGCCATATTTACTAACATAAAAACTTTTTTTTTAGCAGGACATCAACCTTCACTGTCAAAATATACATGCAAAAGATCTGACAAATAAAGGCATAAAGCTCATGCGTTTTTTTATGAAAGGTTAGTGGGTCATCATCATATGAAAACAATTATATTCAAATGTAAGTGTATCTTTTTTATAAGCCTGTTACCCTAGATTCTACGTGCACTCAATATTAATAACAAGTTTACACTGGGAGAAGAAAATATTACTAGGAATCCTAAGACTTTAGAGAATTTCTTCTCCACATATTAATTATATATCTGTGGAACAGACCCAAAACATTCCAGATAATTGAAGTTTCTAAGGGTATATTTGAATGAGTGAGCACATTACAAAGTATTTATATCAGAAATTATATACCCAATATCAGGAATTGGTAACACATTTTAGAAAAATTTTCATCAAAAATATTCAAAGTATCATCTTGATTACAAACCATTTATTTTAATTTTTATCTTATTTAATTTTAATTGTATTATTATAAGATATAGTTATAAATAAACATTAGTTTTCTCGAAATTTTTCTTACCCACAAAACATCATTTCAGATGAAAAATATATTGCATTTCCTCTACATTAAAATATTTCCAGGGCTAGAACAATCCTAAAATTTGTGTGGAACAACAAAAGACCTCGAAAAGCCAAAGCAACCTTGAAAAAGAAAAAAAGAAAAAAAAGAAAACTGGAGGTTTCACAATTTCAGATTTCAAGTTATATTACAAAGCTGTAATTAAAACAGCCTGGTACTAGCTTTAAAATAGACACATATATCAATAGAATAGAACAGAAAACCCAGAAATAAACCAACAATCTTATTGTCAATTAATCTTTGACAAAGGATGAGTGGATATACAATGAGAAAAAGACAGTCTCTCCAACAAATGGTGTTGGCAAGACTGGAGAGCCATGTACAAAAGAATAAAACTGGACCACTTTGTTTCACCATACACAAGAGTAAACTCAAAATTAACAACAGACCTAAATGTGAGACCTGAGACCATACAAATCCTTGAAGAAGGCACAGGCAGTAATCTCTCTGACATCAGCTATAGCAACATTTTTTTTTTCTAGATGTGTCTCCTGAGGCAAGGGAAATTAAAGCAAAAATAAACTATTGGGACTACATTAAAATAAAAAAAATTCTGTTCAGTAAAGGAAACAGTCAGCAAAACTAAAAGGCAACCTACTGTTCCTATTTGAACAGGAAAAGATATTTGCAAATGACATATCTGAGAAAAGATTAGTATCCAGAATATATAAAGAACTGATACAACTCACCACCCAAAAAGCAAATTAAAAATCCAATTAAAAATGGGCAGAAGACATGAACAGACATTTCTCCAAAGAAAACCTACAGATGACGAACACATACATGAAAAGATGCTCAACATCACTCATCACCAGGAAAATGCAAATCAAAACTATAATACGATATCACCTCCTACCTGTCAGAATGGCTAAAGTCAAAAACACAAGAGACAACAAATGCTGGTGAGGATGTGGAGAAAAAGGAACTCTCTTGCACCATTGGTGGGAATGCAAATTGGTGCAGCCATTGTGGAAAATAGTATGAAGTTTCCTCAAAAGTCAAAAATAGAACTACCCTATGATCCAGGAATCATACTACTGGGTATTTACACAAAGAATGCAAAAATACTAATTCAAAGGGATAGACACACCCCTACATTTATTGCAGCATTATTTACAATAGCCAAACTAAAATAGCCCCAGTGTCCATTGATAGTTGAGTGGTTACAGGAGGTGTGATACACACACACACACACACACACACACACACACACACACATATACTACATATATATATATATATATATATATATATATATATGACATAGATAGATGACAGCTAGATATAGATAATGGAATATTATTCAACCACAAAAAAGAATGAAATCTTGCCATTTGCAACTCCATGGATGGAGCGAAAGACTATAATTCTGAGCAAAAGAAGTCAGTTAGAGACAGAAAAATACCATATGATTTTATTCATATGTGGAATTTAAGAAACAAACAAGCCAAGGAAAAAGAGAGAGAAACAACAAGAAACAGGTTCTTAAGTATAGAGAACAAACTAACAGTTACAGGAGGGGAGCTGGGTGGAGGGTTGGGGAATACAGGGTGGGGATTAAAGAGTACACTCATCATGAAGAGAAAAGAGAAAAGAAATAAAAGGAATGATTTCAAAAAATAAAATCAAGTATTTCCAATATTACCCTGAAATTTATATCACATAAAATATTTTACTCCATTTATAAAATAAAACTTATAGAATAGTAAATATATGTATAAATAGCAAACAAATTTGCAGTTCCAAAATATTCACTCTTCAGGAAAAATTGATCCAGACATTTGGAATCATGTAGAGAGGAATTAAAGTAGCAGTGATTTAAGTTTAGTTTTTGATTGCTGCCTTGTAGTTAATTAACTTTTAAGAGGAAACTGTTGCTTTTGGCATTTAGTGAAATTTAAGAAAAGATAGGCATGGGTGGTTGCTTTTTTTTTTTTAAGTACACTTGTAGACTTTAGGTATACTCAGTCTGTTAAATAGAGGAGATAACACAGTCCAGAACCTAAAAATTACATCTTTTCAGTATATTAAGTTTAAATTTCTGGACATGGGACCTAGTGTAATGTGGGAAATTTTAAAGTTATTTCACTTTAAGGTTTAAAAATAACTTCCTTGATGCCCCAAGGCTTAGAGTTCATTTAAATTATAACAGATACTTAGTCTCTGTGTATATAAGCATATGGTTTGGATAAAAGTTGCAAACTGAAACAAAAGAGAAAAGCGTCACTGCTCACAGGCATTATGACTTTGAAAATTTCCTCTGTCTGAAACATTTCAAATAAGCACACTTAACCAAACTTTCTTCTGACTCTCTGGCCTCGGAGCTATGCTTTCTTCATCTGGATTTTTCTTCAGAAAAATATATATCATGGCAGGCAGGAAGAGTTTGAAATTTTGAAATAGTAATGAACATTCTTTTGTAACTTTCTATTCATTACAGGCAACTATCTTCATTGTTTTATTTGTTTTGTTTTAATTTCTTCTATGAGTGCTGAGGATTTTTATAAAGAGGCAAAATGAGGAGTATAGTGTGTATAGAGTCAGTGTTGTGGAAAATGTTGAACAGCATCATTGTAAAGTAGGAGTGTTACTGGAGTTGAATATTGGCCAATAGAGAGTTGTGTCCTTATGTTGCATTTTTACAATCTGATGCAAGTGTGAACACCAAATTAGTGGTAATCAAGGAAGGTTATAAACATGTTTATGATGAAGACCTTAACTGTAGCTTCAAAGGAAAATTTTGGAGGATTTTAATTTTGTGACATATTTCTCAAATTGACATGTGCAGTAAGATGGAACGCTTGTTGTTTTTCTAATTTTATATAAGAAATGCTCCATCAAAGCTATATTTTTGTCTCAGAAACAGCATTAATGAAGGTAACTAAAGGACTAATGAACTAACTCTCTAAATCAAGGCCCCAAACAGTATTCAAAGAAGCAGTCTTAGATCGAATCATGACTTTTTTAAAAAGTGAGATTGTATTATTTCTTTCTTATCTGAAATGATACAATGATTCATAATCCTATTATGTTAAGTCATTGCATTGATAACATGCCTGCAGTGAGTAAATACATTTAAATGTAACCTATTTGGGTGTATCAAACTTAATAATTTTACTTGATCTTTAAGTATACTAAAGAACTATAAATGTTTATTCTGGATTAAGAGCTAATATGCAGTGATCATTTTATGTATTTTTTCTTCTGCAATTACTTTCTATGAAACATGGATCTATCTATCTCTATATCTCATGGCATACTGACACCTATTTCATTAGATGTATGAAAATAGACATATATTTCAACTTATCAGTGCCTTTGATTGTCACAGCCAGGTGTTAATGTTATGTTCTTTTAACTATCCTGAATTTCTGCTGAAAACCAAATGAAGATTAGTTTATTTTTCTTTGTTTTTAATTTTAGAGAGATAATGAACAAGAGAGAAAGAACAAGCGGGGAAGACAGGAGAGGGAAAGAGAATCTTAAGCTGGCTCCAAGATCAGTGGGGAGCCTGATGTGGGGCTTGATCCTACAACCCTGGGATCATGACCTAAGCAGAAATCAAAAGTCTAAGACTCAATGGACTGAGCCACCCAGGCACAAAAGATTAATTTCTTCATGTTGACAATTTTACTTGATCTCTTTTTAATTTTAGCCTTTAGTTTCATGTTGGGTTCCAGTTTCGCCTAGGATCTAATATGCTTAATTTAGGAATCAGTAAGACTTTTAACTTATCTAGACATTTACATATCTAAAGACTGTCTAGGACAACCTGGGCTAGAATTAAGAACATGTCTTGTCATTGGAAATGCATCTAATACAGGTTTTATGAAAAAAAAAAAAAAGATGTAGATTACATTGCCCTGAATAACTATTCGTCATTTTTTACAATCATATTGATTACATTTTAACGTGCAGCGACAGTGTTATTTTTTTTTTTTTTCTGGAAATGAGTCATGAGGTCTTAGAATTTGGAGCTTATTTGTAATATCCTGATAAAACATCTGCTGTGAGCCACTAGTAAAACTCATAAGGCCACACCAATCCTCATATTAGCAAATTGCACAACTCACTGACCTATGGAGTGTTTGAATCCTTTGCCGGAACTCTGATGGAGTACTGGGGAAGGAGTAATGAGTAATGGTAGAAACAAGCTGCTCAATGAAAAGGGAACCCAACAAAATCCTGCTTGTGATAATTTTGTGAATAAACTAAAAGATAATACTAGAAGTCAGAGTTTTAATTTATTTACTTTTTGGGGGTTTCTATATGTTCATTCATGCAAATTATAATGTTCCCAGTATGCCAGAATGTTTCATTAATAACAAGGAAATACCTCATTGCCAGTGGGGTTGAACAGGCTCTCATCCACATTCCTATTTTATTTCAGCACATTGAACTTCCCTTCCTTCCATTCTCCTTTTTCTGCCACTAAAGGAGCATGCATGCACGCACACACACAGACTTCATTCTCTCTTATTACTTGCCAGCTGTAAGGCTAAAATGCCAAGCTCTAAAATGTGTGTGTGTGTGTGTGTGTGTGTGTGTGTGTGTGTGTGTGTGTTTTCCCAAACAGCAGCAGCAGTAACATCTGGATCTATGCAACTTTAATCTTGGCTGGTTTCCTTCTTTCCTTTTTGGCCTTCCAGGCACCTGTGGACGTCCTGCACATACACAATGACATCAAACCATAGTTGGAAATCTGATTCTTTTGGTATAATGAACAATGATTAGTTAGAAGCATATAAAACCACAAACTAGGAGTAATAAAGAACAAGTTCCATGCATTGTAGATAAGAGGCAATGAAAACTTAACTTAAAAATTAAGTGAATTTAAAACAGTTAATGAAAACTAGACTCACCTGAATCTTTTAGTTTCAAACTTTATTATAAAATTGTGGGCTGTATTAAAAGCTGAAATGCCCCTTTTGTCTAAAGGGGAGGGCTCTTGTCATAAAATATTAAACCTTGGTTTTAAGGTAAAAGAGTTTTGGAGGAAAGCCAAAAACTTCTTTCAAATACCCTTGGCAAATTTCTTAATCATCTTAGATACTTTTGGTTTTTCTGATATCTCAAAGTCTTGATGTCTTTTTGAACTCCTAACTGAATGACTGCAAAGTGGGATTTAGAGATTACTCAGAAAAGCAACCAATAGTTACAAAAAGAAAGCCATGTCTGTCACAGGTATTGACTGCTTGAAACTCCATTCTACATAGGTCATGGTGTTCAAATATAAAACCCACAATAGAGTCTGATCTACAAAACCTAAGAGCATATGATTCTGGTCCTTCTTTTCATGACCTGGACTCATCAGTTTGTGTTTAAATGCCATGGTTAACTACCTTCAGATATGAATATCAAAGAGAGAGATAGGACAAAATCCATCCATATACTTGTGATTCTCTTTGATTTAGTACAATACAAAATATTATCATATCAAAGTATAAAGGAAGGACCACTGTAATTGTTAGTATGAGTTCATGGAAGATTTGGGTAGAAAACTGTTCTTGTCGAATTCAAAAATAACCATTTAAGTGTGCAAAAGAAAATCTAATTACCTTTCATGCCCCCATATGCCATGGGGGAGGGGGAGTAGAAAGTGGTGGTACAATCTATGGCAGATAACTATTTTGGGTAGTTAAGGAAAAAGAAATTAGGTAATATCCCTTTGGTGGTAAAACACGTGAAAGGGTGCATATGTTTTTGCATTCACCTGCTCACAAACTATCACTGTCTGTACAATGTGCACTTACGATGTTCACCTAAACAGAAAATCTTCATTACGCATGTTTAAAAATTAGAAGATCTTACTTAAATGTGTACAGTGTGTTGTTAAATATTTTATTCACTAGTTTTTTTTTTGTTTCAAAGTTTTGATATTCATTTTCCTAATTGTTCAGTAGGTACATGTAAAAAAGTCATTTACCTTACCCATAGTTTTGATTTTTTGACATATTTAAGAGATAAGTATATTTTGAATTTTCAATTAACTCTATTTTTAATAGACCAACCACAAATGTGAGTAGAATATATATTCAGGGCATAAAATAGTTATTCCTGCTTAATATTAGCCAGTGATGTCATAAAATAAATTGAATGTAATTGGTTTTGTGTTACTTAAAATTTTTTTTTATCTTTAGTTTTGAGAGAGAGGGAGACAGAGGTCAAGAAGGGGAGGAACAGAGAGAGGGGGAGACACAGAACCCGAAGCAGGCTCCAGGCTCAGAGCTGCCAACACAGAGCCCGAAGCGTGACTCAAACTCACAAATAGTGAAATCATGACCTGAGCCAAAGTCGAATGCTCAACGAACTGAGCCACCCAGGCACGCCAGTTTTGTGTTACTTTTAACTGAATTAACTTCTTACAAGAATTTGTGTTTTCCATATCATACCTTTATTCTTGTCCATTCGGTAAAAATGTGGGGCATCTGATATTAATCATTATGTTTGGCCCCAAATCCCTGTAATTGAATACATCACATATTGGGGATACATCAATTAAACCAGCAAGTACAAGCCTTAAATTTGCCAGAAAAATAATATCATAAATTACTTATAGGCTAGGACATAACTGATTAAAGACTCCAAAGGCCCCCTGTGAAAACACAGAGAAGTGCAAACATGTACTATAAAATAACATAACTTCTGGCATCGTTCACTGTATTATCTCTTCTTTTTCATGAAAACATGCTATATACTATAGATTTTAATAACTGTTGTTTAGAGAAATATAGGGAAATGGTGTATTTTATAGGGGTTTGGTAGAAAAACCATTGCCCTCATCTTATTTCAGGTTCTCATTGTTGTTCACTTGGATTATTAAAATAGTCACCTGATCTGATTTCAGCCCCTCTTGCAGGTTTCTGGGAACGTGCTCTTTCCTGCAATGTTTCTCCTCTGATTAAAATCTTCCTGAAATCTTTTGCCATGACAACCTCTCAAACCTCATCTTTTGCCTGCTTGTTTCATTAAAATGTATGTTTGGAAACACAAAACTGCACATAATCTTTGAACATTCAATGTTTTACTGTCTCCATGACTTTATAATACTGTTCACTCTGCCTGGAATGCCTTTATTATTTTATCTATCCTTGCTTTGCTATATCCCCATGAGCTTGGCGCAATCGGATCAAAATCCCAGGTTAAAATTATTTCCGTAGGGAAATCTTTTGTGAATCTGAGTTACAGTTACTCACCCTGTACTACCTCTGTGTCTTCAGTTTAGTTACATTTTTGGTCTTTTCTCCGAAATGAAGTTCCCTCATTTGGGCTTTTGAATTTCTTCAAGGCTGGACCCACATCATTTTTTATATTTTTAATGCATATTTGCACATGCATTTTCTGTGTCTAGCAGAGTGCACACACGCTTAGCAAATACTTGTTGAATGAACAAAGGAAAGAAGTGAGTGGACCAAAATGAATAAAAGTCAGTACAATAAAGAATATTTTTATTTTCTATAAACTTGTCAAATGTTGTTAAAATAAATGAGGTATAATCAATTAATTCAGTGTGTATGAGGGTCTGTCTCATCAGAAAAGAAACCGGCAAATATTACGTGTAGCAAGTAATGTGTTTATCACATGTTAAAGCTTCTTATCCTGAAAATTACCATTGATTTCCTCTCTCTTTCTCCCTCTTTCCCCCCTTTGCTTTCTCTTTTCTCTCTTCCTTCTAAGAACTACACATTTACTATATGCCAGAAACTTCTCCAGGACATGGTGTTAAAGGGGTCATTAATGTTTATTTATGGTTACCCAACTCTCTTGTGACAGTGCAAATGAGTTTTTGAAGTGTAAAGATGGGGACACTAAAATATTTTCTTCCACATGGACTGCCATAAAAAGTAACTGGCCTCTATTATTTCCAGTCCTTGATCACTTGACTCATTTCTGGTTCTCTGAGTAATGTTCCTAAAGATTATACTGGCTCTTTTATTTCTTTATAATTTACAAAAACACTTATTTGTGAAAAGGGAATTATTTGAAATCCAATAAAAACAGACTATAGAAAAAATACGGGGCCACCCATACATTAAAGATTTAATTCATAAAACTCAAAACTGTACTCCATCACCATCATCCCAACAAATTAGAACATGCTACAAATTATCTTTGCGTTCTCTTTATTTTGTTGTAAATGCAAGCAAAAATTATGTTTTTGCCATTAACCCAATTTTGAATTTCATCACAGGCAAAAAGGCCTCACAAAAAGGAAAACAACTTTGAGGGTTGTCCATTCATCAAAAAGACCTCATACCAAGCTGCTTTTCTGTATTGAAGTTTGCTCCATTTGCATGCATTTAAGCTTGAAATCTGTGATTAAATGCTACATTCTTTACCTTAGCTAGTGATGGTGAAAGTCAGGAAACTGGGTCTAGTTCAGAACAATGCTACTTGGACAAAATAAACTCCTAAGTGGCAGTTATAATATATAAATGGTTATTATACAGATTTTATAAAGATCTCCTACATAGAATTATTCTAATAGATCTTATAGGATTTAAGAATATTTTTCACACTCTCACACTTTCTCTGTTAGCAATTATGCATGCTCTTTGGTGCTACCTTGACTATCTGTGAATGATCCTGGTATAATTCTTGGCACACATTGAAGGCTCAGTATTGTTGCAGGCCTTTTTTTTTTTTTTTTTTGCCTCAATACCCAGGATTCATGTCTTGCTGCTTTGAAGAATGAAGAGCTAGGCACAAAATAAAATGAGCAGCAGGCAAAGTTTATTAGAGTGTAAGATCAGAAAATGAGAATAGTATGAAAACTCTCTTTACAGAGAGGGGGCATTTGAAAGTGAATGCCCGCAACTATAGGCAAGGGTCCCTGTTTTATAAGGTTTTGATCACTCCCCCACCTCCGCCCCTTCCTTCTCCCTTGTTGCTTCTTAGATTCTATCCTTGCTGGCTAGGTAACTCTAAGTGCGTAGTCATTCCTTTTTCATTGGCTCATTTCCATTCTCTGACGGGTGATCTATGACCATACCGTTCCTTGTGGGTCATACATTTTATGGTCTACTTCTTATTTTTAGTAAGGTCTTTTGTCAAATTCCCGAGGGGAGCCTGAAGAGGAGTAGGTGGTTTCTGTTACATTCTTAAGAGGAACCTAGGGGTGCCTGGGTGGCTCAGTTGGTTAAGTATCCAACTTCAGCTCAGGTGATGATCTCTTGGTTCGTGAGTTCGAGCTCTACATTGGGCTCTGTGCTGACAGCTCAGAGCCTGGAGCTTGCTTCAGATTCTGTCTCCTTCTCTCTCTGCCCCTCCCTCCCTCCCTCTCTCAAAAGTAAATAAACATTTTTAAAAAATTAAATAAATCAATAAATAATTAATTAAAGAGGAACCTTACCCCGATGGGCTTTGCTATGGTCAGAGGCTCCCAGCATTGTTCCAAAATATGTGTTTTCCCCCACCCAGGGACCTTAGTTCCTAATCTTTCCCTCTCTGCCTATTTTATCCTATATTTCTCTATAATAGTATTTCCTCACTTCCTTTGCTTTTTTTCTTTCTCCCTCATTACTTTTCTCTTTCCTTTTCTCCCTCTTCATATAAGGACTACTACAATTAAGTGCTGTCTTGTGTAATTATTCCAGCCAAAACTGATCACTTGTTTCCTAACTGCCACTGAACACACCTAATGGTCTAAAATTAAGTTTATGTTATGAATTTTCTTTTGAAAAATCCTGTGGCATTCACTCGTATGTAAAATATTTACCTTCTTGGAAATAATGCATATCTGTTGAGGGTAGAGATCAAGTCATAAGCAGATTGTGCACATTAGACTGGCTATCACTTTTAAAATGGGTCTATAATACTGTGCCTATAACAGCCTCTAAAACCTTTTTTAAAACAAAGATTAAAAGTTTATGTCACAGACATTTTTCCAAAATGAAATGACAAAGAATCAAGTAAGGATACGTGAAAACATTTAATAGACACATACCATTCATATATCCCATTTTCACAGGGAAATTTTTACAGAATAAAATGAATTACTCTATGTTTTTTCACTAGCTATAGAGTGACTAGGATTTGCCCACAGGCTTTACTTATAAATCTCAAGCTGAAATAAGTCAAAAGCAAATAATTCAAGAATATATGTTTGCGGTTCATGAAACACATTTAGTTTATAAGATTTTTCCTTTAATTATAGAAATGACCAGTTTAGAATTGGGCTGCCAACCTTCATTTAGCCATTACTGCTATGAAAGGTCCTGCAGAGGCAACCCATGTTTTTCCTCTGAACAACTGTACAAGCTGTTTGAATAACCTCCATGCTAACACAGGCCCCTTCAACAGGCCCTGCTCTGCCAGGTTGCAGAATGTTCTTTTAGAATACTCTGGACAATATCACTCTTCAGTTCAAAACTTTCTAGTTACAAGGCTGCCCATGCCTGTCAAGCCCTTCGAAGCTCACAAGGCTCTTTAAGCTAAGTTTCCCTCCTCCCTCTGATTTCATCTCTCACCACACCCCTTGCTCAGGCCACCAGAGTCACACGTGCCCCCTTACTGTTCCTAAAATACTTCCACTTGTATACTTTGAGTCTCTGCTGCCTCAGACTTTCTTCACAGATGTCCTCTGGCTGGCTTCCTCCCTTAATTCAGATCTCTGCAAAGGAGACCATGGCTCTCCATTGCCTTCTAATTTCCAATAACACCTCTCACTACTCTTTCTCTCCTTTGCCCCACTTTGATAGCTTGTGTTTTTAATATCATATTATAATTTACTTCTTCATTTACTTATTGTCTGTCACCTCTCCCTAGAATAGAAGTTTCATAAGGGCAAGCACTTTGCTTGTCCATGACCTCAACTCCAAAGTCTACAACTGTTATATATATATATGTGAGGTGTATATATATATATTTCCTGTTATATATACGCCATATATATATATATATACACACACATGTTTATATATATGTATATACACACATATTCTTCTTGGTTATGGTCTATAGGCCTATTATAAAAAATAAAGATAAGTATAAATTATTACATAGAAAGCATTTATCATATTAGCCATGCCATTCCTGTTCATACTTTTTAATATGCAGTGAATGTCTTTTTTCTTTCTGCTCAAATATAAGGTCTTTGAGGGAAGGGATTGGTTATATCTGCTTAATTTTAGTCATTGCTACAATATCAAGTACATGCCTTATACATTATATCAAACAATAAGTGCATATTGAATGTTGAAAGGACATTATTTTTGACATTACCTTTGCCATTGGTAATTATAATGTAGGCAGGGATATGATATTGTGAATCTTCTTACCATCTTCACTGATAATTGTAGTCTATAACACTAGACATATTTTGATATGTACTTCATTTTTCATAAGAATAGAGAATGGTTTTAAGACCACACACTTTATGATAGATTTCATTCTTTTTGACAAAAAGAAATTCAAGATAAGTTTTGAAATTTCCTGTTAGATATTTTTAAAAGTTACCTATTTTTGTTATCTGGAATTCTAATTTGGTAAAATATGATTGTCAGTGTCTAAATGATCATCATTTTGCTATTCATCTATCAGCCAAAAACAACATTTGTTTTGTTTCAACCATATGTTCTTTTCTTTTTGCTCTATCACAATCTTGTTTTTGTTCATTCATTGGACCTGGCAAATAACTATAAGGGTTTGAATTCCGAAGCCAATTCAGCATTAACTTTATATCCATGACCAATGTCAAATCTGAACTCTGTCTAAGAACTATTGAGTAATCCCATATTAATCTGCTCCGTGTACTAGCTCTGACTAGCACTAATGAACAAGGTTTGATTGGAAACCCCAGTAGATTACTATCGTCCAATGGAATTTGATTTTGTAAGAAAGCCCTCCATGGATTTATCCCACCCACCTAAGTCAGGCTGCTGTGGCGCAACAATATTTGAAAAGTCTTTCATACACCCTGTAATTAAAGAAATCCTTGACTCATGGTGCCAGGAATGTAAATGGGTTCCACTTTTATGCTGGTGAATACTAGTTCTCCAAATCATTTTTATTTATTTACACACTTTGACATTCTCTTGATTTACCATTTTTCAAAATAGTTAGGAAAGGTAATACATAATTAATAACTTTTTAAAAAATTTATTTTAAATTATACTTAAAAGCTAAAATGCACTACTCTCTTGAAGAGAATAAACAGGCATGCATGATTTTAAAGTCATATTTAAAATAAAAATATTTGACATAAATATTTTTATTGTGCAGATGTGCTATAACAAAGAAAAATTCATAGGATATTACTTTTTGTTTGTTATAATACCAAAGAAATTAAATGTTAAATTAAAAAGTAAAATGCTTAGTCTGTGTTGCATAAACCCTGAATGATGGTAATCAACCATGATGCGTGACTAAGGCACACATCTGTCCATATGATTTATGACAGAATATAATCAGAGAATAAGCTCTCCATTTTTTAAAGAACTATAGTTCATTGTAAGAAGCAGTCATGTTTATGTAGAAGCATGGACATATTTTTCATTTATACTCTTTCTGTGGAGCTCTTTCCACTTTTCTCTCCAAATTTACTCTTTTTTACTCATTGCATGCTACACATACCCCTTGTGAACTTCCACTCAGGAAATGACATGATTTCTTCTCATCAGAGAAATGTTTTCTTTTTAAGAGGTGAAAAGCACTTATATTCTGCTTTAGCTGAAGGTGGTCTGTGATACTTGGCATGCTTGATTATGTAATGATTAATGCCAAAAGAACATGTAGATTCAAAGCCTTGCTAAAATGAATATTAGTAAACTTTAGCAACCATACCACAGTGAATTATATCTTCAGAGGAGGGAATGAAACTCTCTTGAGTATTTGATATCTTTGATTGGCATAAACATTACAGTATAGAGAAAATGCACAATTAGTTTAAAGCCAGTGTATTGGTAGCTAATCTTTGGAGATCATTTAAAGAAGAATCTTCTCCTTGTAGTTACTTGTTAAGCACTTGTTATGCATTAAATTACATTCAGCAGTGGATGACATTCATGTAAAGATTTGTTTAATCTGTACTACAAGCTGGCAAGCAGTGTATTATTATTTCCTTCACTTACAAGTTAGGGAACAGGCTAGAGTTGTAGTCATTTGCCGAAGGTTGCCCAGCAAGTAAGGTGGTAGGATCAAATTTCCAACCTAGGCAGTGTGACTATGCTCATAACTGCGGAGCCTCTTGCCTATGGGTGGTGGAGCCTCTCTTCTCAAATGCAGCCTTCTTCAGGAAGCCCATAATGAGTTTAAAGGTGACTGATATGATTTCCCATGTCTTTAAATCCTCAAAGACTTTATTTTATATCTTTTTTAAAATATGCATATTTTCCTTGAATACAGTTAAAATATGATGATGATGATGATGATGATGATAGTGATGTGAGAACAACAATCTTTTACTGAGGGTTTACTTTTGAGAATTATTTGTGTCACAGGTATTGGCTCACTTAGTGTCATAAGATCACTATGAAGGAGGTGCTATTACTATTCACATTTTACATGTGATTAAACCAAAGTCACACAACTAATTAGTTACAGAGCAATGATTGGAACTCAGACTGTCAGATCCCAGATAATGTGTCTTAAAAGTTATTGTTTTATCTTATTGCTGGATTGTACAGTGGAGGAAGACGGTGCTTTACTACTTTTATAAAGTCGGACCCTAACATTTTAATTTTACCGAGAGTTATCTCCCATAGTGTGTCAGAAAACATGTAGATGTAACTTAGGAGAAAAAAAACTTAGGAAAACCATACTTTTATTTATAAATAAATATATGTTAAATTAAATATGTAACCCTAATATAACCATAATATAAAAGTAAAGATTGTGAGATAACATTGGAATTACCAAATTAGATCCGGACTTATAAACTATCTGTTCTCTTCCATAGATTGCATCCAAACATCTTGGTTTTATCTAGGTAAACTGAAATTTAGGAAAATGTAATTGTAATCAAATTGTTATTATCAAATAAGAACCCTAGTTCCTAAAGTCAATAATGAAGAATTGAATTCAGCTAATTACGTATTTGGCTAATGTTAGGTAATTCACCAGTATTAATGGCCACTATGTATTTAGTATACCTCTGATACAGACCTTTTCATATGTCTTATCACTTAGTCTTTATAATAAATCCTGAATGGCAATTATAATTCTAATCAATTTGTAGAAGAAAAAACAGAGACACAGGGAGGGTACATAACCTGCACTGGCGTAACACAGCAAGTAAATTGGAAAACTCCATGTGATTTCAAATCTCTACCTTCTTACTACATTACAATATTTCATCCTGTATAACATAATTAAATAATTATACATAATTTATCTTTTTTACTTTGAACTATAACTGCTCTGTGCCAAGGTCATAATTTATACAGGTAACTGAGTGACAAAAGGAACACTCAATGCCATTAAAGAAAAACAGTTAACGTTACAGCTCCCATAGAATGAGAGGCATGATACACCATGCAGTGCCATGTGAGAAACCATGTTTTGGTCGGGAAGAGAAGCAAGTCCAATGGGAGAATCTTAGCACAGAGCCTTTAATGGGGTTTCTTCAGGAAAGGCAGCATAAGGCAGAGATGCAATTTAGGATTAGCCAGTTTATACAATTCCAGTAGGCTTTGTGCTACAGGAGTAGACCCTAGTTATCTGGTACCTGGCCCTGGGTTCATTTAGGATAGGAGAAATAATGGTTTTATCCGTGACTTAGATAGGAAGGTAAGTGGTGGTGCAGTTTGGGATCTATAGTTCTGCGCATAAAGATTATGTTCCAGGGATGCCTGGTTGGATCAGTCAGTTAAGCATCCAACTCTCATGGTTTTGGCTCAGGTCATAATCTCACGATTTCATGAGTTGGAGCCCTGCGTGGGGCTCCACACTGATATTGCAGGGCCTGATTGGGATTCTCTCTCTCCCTTTCTCTCTCTGCTTCTCTCTCTCTCTCTCTCTCTCTCTCTGGAAATAAATAAATAAACTTGAAAAAATGCTCCTGATAAGTTCTATATTACCCGTAAGAATTAGCTACCCTAGGAAGGTCAGCCTTTCCCCAGGACAGTAAGGTCCCCAAGAGATGCCAAAACATCATAAGATATAGAAAATTAAATATATACTCAGTATAAATATAAACTTAATATACATTAAATCTATCATATATAAATAAATATAATACAAATAAATAAAATACAATAATAATAATGACTAACATGCTTCTAAAATAGACTTCCTTTTCATGAAGAAAATTAATGAATAAAGATTCCAATACTGTTCATTTTTGCAAATGGAGATGTATTCCCTTTTTACTTTTTATACATAATGCTATATGACCAACCACATGCATTTAGTAATATAAGTAGTTGGTGCTAGCAATACGAATGAAATTTACAATTTTGCTAGCAACGAGAAACAATTTCTTTCGTTAATATACCTTTAGAAATTGGGCTTAGGACAAATCACTAGTAAAACTTAGCAACTTTTTTAATGTACTAGAAGGAGCCTGTCATTTTTACTGTGTAGAGGCAGAATAGGCACAAAATCTATAGATAGGAGATACAAGTAGTAATATGTTATAATACCCAAAGACAAGAAATCATTTTCTTATGAGAGCAAGAAGATTTATATGTGTATCTCCTGTTAAGTATCATCAGGATTAAAGGTAAAATACCCATTATCATGTGGCCTTGGTATGTGCTCAACATAAATATTCCATAATCATAGTAATAGTGTGGGCCTGGGAAACAACAAAGAGAATAGAGGTGGGCATGATGTCAAATGTGGCAACAGGGAGGTGGGTCCCTTACTGCCGGGTCCGCTCTGGATGTGGGTTGACCTACTGGGGAGTTTTAGTATTTTCATGTATTTGATAGTCTGGTAGAGTCTATGAACTGCTTCTTAGGATGATGTTTTTAAATGCAGAAATTAAAAATATAGTATTTCAAGGAAAACAGTTATATTAAAGTTATAAGAATCCTAAAAAGAACACATTTGTGATTTAGTAATGTATGCCTTTTAAAATTAAAGCATTAGAGGGGCGCCTGGGTGGCGCAGTCGGTTAAGCGTCCGACTTCAGCCAGGTCACGATCTCGCGGTCCGTGAGTTCGAGCCCCGCGTCGGGCTCTGGGCTGATGGCTCAGAGCCTGGAGCCTGTTTCCGATTCTGTGTCTCCCTCTCTCTCTGCCCCTCCCCCGTTCATGCTCTGTCTCTCTCTGTCCCAAAAATAAATAAACGTTGAAAAAAAATTAAATTAAATTAAAGCATTAGATAAGGGGATCCAGTGGAAGATCTAGTAATATCATAACTTGAAAGAAATGGTCAGTTATAAATGGCATTCTGAGATTTCTGAAAGAATCATAATGTGATTTGAAAATATCTGATTTCTTTTGGTGATACAGTTACAGGTATTTCTATAATGACTGTATGTTTTACTTACACTTATGAAGGAAATTCTACATGTCACTTGAAATTTAGTGAAAATAAATTTTATTTCTAACCCAAGTTCATTGATCACCTGAATTTTATATCATATTCTTGGCAAACCGTTTAACCTGGTTAAGAACCTTTAGGACCTTAGGAATCTTTTCATGAAATTAAGGAAGTGGTTATGTCAGTGTCAGTGTCTTTGACATCATCTGCTTCTTCACCTGCTGCTCCCTTCCAGCTAGTTGCCCTTCTAATTACTGTACCTCAGAAAAGCCAATTATGTTTGTATTTTTTATAAAAATGATTGAGCACTTCATCAGGGTTTGGCGTGAGTAAGCTAAGCACTCTGTGGCTTATCTACCCTTCCAGTTTCCCTTCTCCCCCTAAATGTCCCCAGTCAAAATATTGATGCTAAGAGGTCACAGAGCCTGAGAACTAAGTCTTAGTATCAGGATGAATAATCTTCTAACACCAATTCTGTCACTGATTATCCATGTTCATTGACTTTTCTCTCTCTCAACTTTCTTACCTATAAAGTGAATTAAAAATACCTAACTCCCTGAAATGTTGTCATAATTAAAAAAAAAAAAAGTTTAATGGTATAGAGTGTTTTAAACAGGTTTTGAATTATAATAAATGCCCAGTAATAGCAGTTATTGCTATCTTGACTTCTGGGATTTGGTGGGTGATGCATGATAAATTGCTATATTAATCAGCATCTATGTGGTAGATAAGGAGACTTGAAATCCCTTGAAATGAGAGTTAATGTGTTGTTTGTTTGTTTGTTTGTTTGTTTATTTTGAGAGACAAAGAGAAAGCATGAGCGGGGGCAGAGAGAAAGAGAGTGAGAAAGATAGAATCCCAAGCTGGCTTCACGCCTTCAGTGCAGAGCCGTATGCGGGGCTCAAATCTCATGAACTTGAGATCATGACCTCAAGAGTTGGGTGTCTAACCAGCTGAGCCACCCAGATGCCCCAAAATAAGAATTAATGTTTTATGCAGCCTTATGTGTTTGTATTATCTTGTGAGCGTGTAACATTCATAATAATCTTTTACATGAATATAGGTAAGCAAAACATTCTCAAGACCATACCTATGTATAATAGGGAGGATTTCTGAGTAGCTAGATCTCAGGCAAGTTGGTTAAGTTGATACCTGGGTCTCGTGGTATTGTATCCTACCATGTACCTCACATCCAGGTGTGATAAAGGTGGCTATATAAACAAATGTTATTGAGCAATGTAGAGGTACATGAAAGTCATTTTATGCCAACTGACCCATTTGTTCTAATCTGTACATGTTACTGGACACAAAAAGAAATAATTGATTCACACAATAAGTGATAAAGATAGAGCTTTTAATGATTTCCTTACTTAAACTATGTTCCAAAATTCTGGTAACATAAAATTTTTATTAACAATTTATTCATGCTTACCAATTTGGTATTAACATTTAAAAGCTAAAGAAAGCATGGGTCTAAATATGAAAAAGCCATATTTCTATTTTTTAAATGCTACCAATATTTAAAAACCATATTTATTCATATTAAATGCCTAAGAATTTTGTATCACTCATTTTAATGGATGAGGCAAAAGAGTCTCAGATCTGACCTAAAAA
>NW_024412391.1:72602909-72619748 GCF_014898765.1 Herpailurus yagouaroundi
GGGGGCTGGGTGACGGGTATTGAGGAGGGCACTTGTTGGGATGAGCACTGGGTGTTATATGGAAACCAATTTAACAATAAATTTCATATTAAAAATAAATACATAAATAAATAAACTGAAAAAAAAGAAAAGATGGATGTTATATTTGTAAAAAAAATTATGTCGCTTCAGTCATCATAACCATTCATCTATGAACACAGCATACTCTTCTAGACCTTTCTACCTACTCAACAAGTACAGTTTTACCTAATAATTGTAAAACTAAATATGAGACCATTCAACTTAAGAGGAAAGAAAACAAAACAGTTTCTTGACAGGTAATTTAAGGGAAGAAAGCCTATTGAAAAATGTTTGAGACAACAGAAAAGGACAATAATGAATTAATTTGATTTATTCTCAAATAACTATGGATCTATATTTTTGTTTTTATTGGCTTGGATAATAAATAGCTTAAGTGAGATTTGTAATGTATGGTTTCATTCTTCTTATAATGACTACGGTTTTATTCTCAAAATTGGATTCTTTTGATATTGAGGACAAAGGAATTTCAGGGGGAAAAATAAGGATTTAGCAGTATATCACAGGTGATACTAAAAAAAAAAACAATTATAAATAACAGTGCATGATTTCATTAGAGTCACGTAGCCACTGTGGTTAAAAAAATCTGATATTTTGTTTGCAGTGTTTCAAAAAGAAGCATTGCTAAATCTACATTCCAGATAACTTTAGAGTAAGAAATGTTACAGACATCAGGAAGCTTCAAAACATGCTTGTACCAATAATGTTTATAACTATAATTAAGAAATAGTAGATTCAAAGTCTTCTAACAAATCATAGATATTCAGGATAAGAGGTTCTATATATTGAGAATAGGCAATCACATATATTCAGAAGGAAATAGAGATTCCAAAATTTTTGATGGTACTAATCACTTGGGTGATTTAAGCTTCAAGTTTAATTAAGACATAACAGAGTATGTACAAATCGGTTAAGGATTCTCCAAGATGTGTGTACGTGTGTATATATGTATGTGTTTTTATGTGTGTGCATATGTGTTGTGTGTATGTAATATATAATAGCACATATTTTATAGGTTTCATATAAATGTAAATAATTGTATATATTATGAGATATAGGATGGCATTGGTAACTAGTGTGTACTTTCAAACATTTAAGCTAGAGGCGAATAGTTCATAAAGTTTTTGTTTATTTTTAAAGGGGAAATTATTTTCAGTTTAATTTTTTTCAAGCCTTTAGAAATTATCTTTTACTGTTGGAGTTCTCTTCATGATGTTTTAATGACCAAAAACTGTCCCAAGAAATTTGTCCAGGATGATTTAAGTTTGAGAAAGACACTGAAAGTTTATTTAAGACAACAATTGTCCTTAAGGGTCTTAAGCTAAATTTTCTATTGGTATGTACTTTGTGATTTCCTTGAAAAATGAAAATGATGTTTTTAGTTTTATGTATCTATTATGATTTTGGAGCAATAGTGACAATTTAGGGTTTAGAAATTACTTAAAGGATACATATGATGCAATATTTTAATTAATTTATATTTATTTTCAGCCTATGTCAGAACCAGTCTAAGACTGGATGACACTCACCTATTTTAGGTCTTTTGATACCCTAGGTATCATTTCTTTGTTTCAGAGGGCTTACTCCATAGTGTTTCAAATATATTAAATCTACCTTTGTCCCACAGTAAACACTTTTGTTTGTTTATGTTAAAAATTTGAAAGGATTTTATAAATTTGCCCTTTCATTATTATCTTCTGGCTTTTTTCTTCAATAATTATTATGCATCTTGAGGGATAAGTGCAGGGTAAGATAATCTTAATTATAAGAAATTTCAACTTAGCATAATAAGGTTGAGAGGTTACATTCAACAGGCATTTAGTTAAATATCTCTTAATATCTGATTTGCATCTTTTTTTTTATATTCTAGAAGCCATTTAATTTTTTACAATTTAAATATTTTTCCAGGACCTTGAAAAGTGTATATTTTATCCCTGAGCAATTTTCTCTAGTGCTTAATGAGATATCAGCCCCAGATGTATTTACTTGCAATCTTGACTATACATCTTTAATCCTCTGTTTCCAGACTTGGAGCCTGAAACACCCCTATAGACTGATTTGGATTCTTACCTCTGTCAATCCTAAGCATTCAGTACTTTTCACCATCATTATATTCATCACATTGAACTGCAATCAATAATTTAGTTGTCTGATTCTCAGTAACATAAAAGAAAGGAAATGAGGATATATTCATTCATTAACTCAAATATATACAGCCATTCAAATATATATCTTCATATTCATTACATATATTTAAATGATCCTCTACACCGCATCGTTCTATGCACTAGTGATATAGGGGCAAATAAAAAGCAAGTCCCGACTCCCCAAAGGTTATATTTTAGTTGTACACCTAATTAATTTTGCACCTAAAACATTGCCTGGACATACTGGATATAGTTAACAAGTATTTTTAAATGCACAAATAAAAATATTGCATAATAAAACATAAGAATGTTTGGAGTTACTTAAATTTAGATACTTTAGTACAATTTAAATATGCAGGACAACACATATCTTCACATTATTTGAAATATAATACAACTAAAAATTCTAATCAAAATCAGTTGGAAGTGTAAATGAAATTAAACCTCAGTTGATTAGTTTTTCATTTATTCATAATCTTTCTCCCAAAGGAACTCATAGACCCATCTTCTCATGAGAGACCAAGAGGAGAGTTGAAGGGAGGAAAGGAGGAGGACGGAGAAGAGCAAGAAAAGAGAATGAGATTAAATTTGGAATGAACTTTTCTGGAAATATTGATGACAATTTAAGTCTTTCCAATAAATTTGCAATGTTATTTATAAAGAAAATGAACAATGTAAGTTTCAATTCAGCTAACTCCTAGTAAATCATTGTTTAATGAAAACAAGTAGAGCAGAAAGTAGAATGTTGCATTTGTTCTTAGTATATCCCTGTAGGAACTGGCAGACATCACATTTGTCAAAGTCACAACTCCTTTAGAGTTTCCAGGAGAACACCAGGATCAAAGAAATTAAATAGATAAGATAAAGACTTACATTTTATTTGCAATAGGAGTTTCCCATTTAAGATTCACTTGTTACTATCATTTTAGAACAAGTTAAAAGTATGCCAGTTAGGAATTTTTACCTGACACTAATGGAACCTCTTTTGACAGATTTTTCTGTTGAAAATTATGTGGTGTAAATTGGAGAAAAGAACTGTCAGGTTGGATCAGACATTTTGTATCTGCAGGTGGCTACTTGGCTCATATAGTATTCCCAACGATAGATGGAAAAACTCATCTGTGCCAGAATGTTCTCTACATTATCAAAGAAGGTGCATATTCTCATTCTGTCCAACAAGTATATTTTAATCATAGTTATAATTATTGAATTAACCAATATTCCAAGTGTTAATTTGTTTTTCCAACTTGATGGTTCCATTTGATCAATTTTCTTTAGAGATAAATGAAGTAGTAAAACTTCCATTGTGTAAGTAAGCTTTTTTAATTCAATTATCCACAGCATTTTTTTTTTTTTGCAGTATTTTGTTTTGATCAGTTTTATTGTTAACTAGAGAACTATATTCATGGCCTACATTTTATCAATGTTTGTAGTATATTTTCTTATCAGTTCAAATTTATTTAAAGTTATAACCATATTATATTTTGCTTCCCCACCTTCCTCTTATCATTTCTTCCTTACTTATTACTCACTGACTTTATTGCTATTTCTGGAACCATCTATGTGCAGTATTGCTTGCCTAAGCCTTTGTATCTATTGTTCCTTTGGTCTCGAATATGCTTTCCTGAGATATCCACATACTTTCTTCCTTCAGACTTCAGGTAGAATGTCACCAACTCAGAGAGGACTTCCCTGACTTTCCCAAGTGAATTAATACTCAGCCACCTTCAATCCTCTTATTTTATGGCACCTACCATTGCCTTACATTATATAATGAATTTGTATATTATATGATTTATGGATTGTATAAAATTTAAGTGTCTCAAGGCCAGGCACATCAGTTAGTAGTTAATGCTGCCGAAAATTGTGCCTGGCACCTAGTAAATAATAAAACATTTAATGAATTAATCTTACATATCTATGTGGGTTATGAACAATTAGATCAGTTAAAGTCTATGAAGCTGTTCATGAAATAGAACATTCATAACATCAAGTTAAAGAAAATTCAAATGTAAAAAAATGGAAGCCCTTATATTTGGAATAAAACTTCTCTTTCTTTAGGCTTCCAACAGCAGAAGTCAGAAGGAGATCAGAATGCTGAAGTATTCTGCTGGTCCCTCCGCAGGCCTTTAGGTCTTCATATACAGGAGATTCAACCATGATAGAAATGAGGCCATCACCAGAAGGGCATGAGAGATTGTCAATATGTTTAGAGTACGTTAACATCTAGACTAGCCATAGGATGCCTCCTATGTAAGTCAAAAGGAAGCCCACACATGGTGTATGTTCCTCCTCTACAGGCCATCACTGTTGCGAGTCAAGGGACAAAGTCCCTGTGCTGGTCTAAAGATGTCTATCAGAAGTCAAGAAGAATTCACACATCCTTAGCTGGGTCAGAGAGCACTCTCCTCAAGTGTCAAATAGTTACCCTGAAGCCCAGAACACTCCTGACAAGACCTCACAATCATCCCCCTGCCCCTTTTGACACTCGCAGCCTCATCTCTATGCTCTCTCGGGAAAAATCAGGATTTGATTTCTCATGCCTGCTCTCTCATTTTATGTCCGTGGCTAAAAGGAACCCAGAACTTGCCAGGCATTCCTGGTTCTCAAGTCACTAATCTTCATCATGATTCCTCTCTGTCTCCTGATACCCTTTCACCATGCTCTCTGGAACTCACCAACAAGCCCCTTTATCTTCACTACTTTTATGTAATTTCCCCTTATCTTCTTTCTGAATGAAACCTGGTTCTTCTTTGATGACCCTGCTTCCCGTGCCAGCCTCCAAGAGATGGCTATTTCCCTACCACGCCACTTAAATCACTGAGATTGGAGGTGAAGTAATGTTCTCTTGCTCTTCAGTGTCACTTCCAAAACTGTCTCTTCCCTCCTCCCTAAAACTGCCTGTGATGTCATGACATTAGCAGATACTAGCTGCTACTCCTCTTTAAGAAGTCTTTTACCAATCTCTGATCACTTCCTCTCTTCTGTTAAGATTTTAGCTTTAATTTACTGTCTCTCTTTCCAACGCCTTTCTTGTCTTACCGTATGGCAATTTCAATACGCTTTAGACTTCAAAAACACTAGTCTCTCATTTACTTGACTTCTCTCCCCCAAAGATCTTGTTTTCCACTCTATCACTGTCTTGAAATACTTTCACTATCATGTGATACATGTATCCAAGGAATGTGGAACATGGTATTGACACTTGAGTTTCAGTTTTTGCATATACACTTGGGGTAATAGATTATCTGTTTATTTACTTGTATACCTAGCATAAATTCTTTGCTTAAATCAACTCTAGAAGTTTTCTCTAATTCTATCAGGTAGTAAGGGATCCAATAAAAACATGTATGAATACATATAGGATAATGTAGTCTATGTTTCTCATAAATATAGCAATCTAGAAATATTCTATATTTCTCAAAAAAGGCACAGTAAAAAAACAGGATTGGACATAATGAGAGAAATGCTACTTCAGAGTCTATATTACTGTAGTTTCTGTTGACTTAAATAAGATTAAAATTGTTTAATAACATTAGTACTTCGCCAATGAATCTCTACTACATATTTTGTCTTGTTTTCACCAAATTGTATATTTTCTCCATTGGGATATTTTAAAGTCTCTGGCCCAGATATGAATTGTCTTTATTTTGTTTTCTAAATTATTTTCATAATTTATTCAAATGTTAAATAGTGTATGAATACTGACAAAGAATTTGTTTTAGTAACATAAAATTATTCAAAACATGTTTTTATTTCAGATTTTAAAATATTCAGTTATTTAATATTTCTATTTACTTTTCATGTATGGTATGTTTTCTTTATTCAGGGGGAAAAAAAGCTTTTGTTAAAGTAAAATCCAGTTACTTGCTAGCAGCGCCATGAAATTACTGCTTAGCTGGGTTGTCACTGTAAGCCTTTCATCGTCAGTAGTGAACAATGTTAATGACATCATAACATTATGGATAAAACAATACAGCGTGTTAGAATTTCAACGAATTCTCAAAATATATCAGTTGTTCTTTATCAGAGTCAGAGACTAAATAATGAATAATTTCAAAGTACCTCAAATCCAATTAGTATTTACAAATTGTAATTTGGTTGGAGGAGCCTGAGTGAAATGTTTGTCAAATTCAATGTCTGCCTCCCATCATACCTTTTTCCTTCCTACATTATATTTTCCTATGCAACATATTGAGGTTGTTTGAAGACTGACTATCTTTGAAGATACTGACTTTTAATTTAGTGGAACACCTATTGATTGATTATGAATTATTTGAATTATATTGAAATTCTAAGAATGAATTTGTTTATTTTTATAGGGTACTTGAAGTGTCCAGGTACTTAAAATAATCAATTGGACTGAGCAGATGTACCTCAGGACTTAAGAATTTTTCCAGAAGGAGGTAAGAGATTTTAAAATATGCACATAATTGCATGCTAGTAAGTTCTAGTGAAAATATAGGTATAGTAGTACATTTCTTTGACATATAATTTAGAGGATAATTTTTTTAAAAAATAAGGGTACTTTCTGTTTTTACTTAAGTAATTTTTTATTCTGTGGAATGATTTGAATACATGAGATTGCTCTAACATTTCAAAAACTAAAAAGGTTTGTAGGGAAGCCACATTACTGCTTCAAAATGTCAAGATATGGGTCGCTACTATTTTTTTTATCTTTATAATGCAGGAATTAGACTGCATTTGCCATGTTCCACAAGAGCCACAGGACAGAGATAGTTGACATGTGGGCAGATTGCCATCCAGAAAGATCCTTTGGCTAGCCTAGCCCTTCTATATTTCCTGGACCACATATGGTTACTATCAACTAGAATCCATTCAAAGGCTTGAATGCCAAGCACAGAGGGAGGAGTCAGTTTTTAATGTGTTACACTATCTTAATTTTGACCTAAGATGTGAGACTGAAATATTACCCTTAAAATAAAATACACTTAGAAATATGAATGTATACATATTACTTTTTTTTTTAACCCTCTAACTATAAATGTTCCTCAAGCTTCATTTCATTGTAAGTACAAGGAAAATTTAGCAGCATGAGGTTAACCATCCCATTGTATTTTATATATATTGCTACTGGCAGGAATTGCCATTACAAGTAATAATAAAGGAATTAAAACATATACTTTAAGATCTGTGACTACTGTATAGGAATGGTAATAAAAAAACCCAGAATCTATATATTAATTCCTTTATAGGTTTTTGAGCATAATAACATTCATTTATTAATTTTATTTTTATTTCAGTAAAACTAAGGAGCTCACAATTTTATTTGGTCCCTTGGGATTTAATTAGATGATCATTTCTACTTAATGTACAAAAATGCTTTTTTCCTTGCTTTGTCATTAGTATCAAGAAAAGTAAGATTTTTAAGAATTTTAAGGAAATTATAATTGCTATATGGAAGCACACTTGCATATGCAAACCTTTAATTACATAAGATAAAAATTTGGTGATTTGAGAAGATTGAAGCTGATAAAGTTAGTATCAAGTCCATATGGATTTTTAATGTTTTACAAATGACACATCGTACATCTTTAGTTCTGGTAGGTCATTAAAGATTCCAAAATATGACTTTTGTATTCCCAATTCTCTACACATATATATACATATATACATACATATAAGCATATCTATACATATATATAAATATCCATTATTGGGCTAGATTAATTTTTAGCCTTCCACAGTAATTTCCTGGGTGCTATTTTTTATTAGTGCATCCTGTGCACAAACATCAAACATTATTTTTCAGTAAATAAGAACCTTCTACTTTGCCAATTACAATTGCCTTATAGGGCACCAATAAAGGAGGGAAAGTTCAGAAAATAAATTTCTTGGATACTAATTAAAATCTGTTCCAAATTTATGAAGGCCAAAGTCATACATAGACACAGCATCAATATGATTGTTGTTATTGCCTTTTAATGTATACTTGAAGATCAAGCCAGTTTTTTGAAATTAATTTATAAACACGTGAACAATCTACATGGATGAGTCTTAAATGACTGAATACTATCAATGATGTACTAATTGTACTAATACTCAACTAATGAGTATTTATTAAAGTCAAAGTAGCAAATTGGGCTGAAATCTGATGAAATTTACTTCCAGATACTGCAGGTAAGGGAAATATTTGAAGAATTGAACCTAAAATTCTAGGCTTTGAGTAATACAAATGTAAACAGCGGCTGTTAACTATTAGTTTGTTGAAAAATGTGATCAGGCCATCCCAAATTGGAAGACTTGATACCTTTTCCTTTTTTTTTTTTAATTGATGTCCATTTCAGTGACAAGGTCATTCTATCCCTTAGTTTCTCCCTTTTTAAATTTAATTTTAATTTTATTATTATTATTATTTAAAGAGAGTGAAAGCAGGGGAGAGGTGCAGAGGGAGAGAGTACGCTAAGAAGGCTCCATGCTCAGCACGGAGTGCCACATGGGGCTCGATTTCAGGACCCTGGGATCATGACCTGAGTGTAAATTAGGAGTGTGATGCTCAGTCCACTGAGCCACTCAGGCACCCTTCTCCCTTTATTTAACAGAAGTACACTTAATGAGAATTATTGGCGTGTCAGATGTATTATGAAATATTTAATGTAAAGCTCATAACAAAGATTTCAAGTATTTAAAAAAAATAGGAGGCAATTACAGGAAACTGTAGTTAAGAAAAGGATGTACTAATTTGGACAAGGGAAAATGAGATAAAATTCCACATTAACTAAAAAGGAAAATTGAAAATGTGTGGATGAAAAGGAAGTAAAAAATGATAAAAATGTCAAGAGTATTATATATAATTTATTATTCTACTTGAGATTCATTCTTTATGACTATTGACTAACTTTGATATGTTTTTAAGGAGGTGTCGCAGACAATAGAATGAAATTATACTCCAGACTCATGTAGTTCTGGATTTCCAAGCTGAATCACTTTGTGACCTGGAGAAAATTGCTTTGCCTTATTTAATTGTCTCATTTATATATTGGGACTAGCAACATCTAATTTTACTTGCTTATAGTTTTCATATATTTTGCAATATTTTATAGTTTTTAATTATATGTTGATGTGTACAGTATAGTTTTCCCTTTGAATACTTTTCAAACTATTTTTATTTTATTTTTCAAAAGTGTTCTGCTTTGTTGTTTAAGTCTTATTTTTATATTCTAGATTATGAGCTTTTAAGGATTAAAATATTTTTTCTTAGTGTGCCTGCCCCTTCCCAGCAGTTTAAGGGATAGATAATATTTATTTAGTGAGTGACTGAAAGAAAGAAAAGAACTCTTTTATATAGGCATGTTGCTGCTGAATTGAATTAAGCTGAAGCCCTTTAAAACATTTGAGTTGTCTAAAAATGTCACTATTTTAGAGATAGACATTTTTTTTCAAATGAAAGACAATTTTGACTTATATATCCATCTATTAATTAAACTTGCTTAGTTTTGATTTCTAAGTAGTGTCTCTTAGCTTACAACATACTGATGTTTCATTCTGTTTTAACCACTAAGAGTCTCTAAGGCATTAGAATATATTTTCCTTATCATAGAATTCCCTAGCCATTTATTCTTTTATTTTTTAGAGAGAGAAAGAAAGAGAGTGCACAAGTTGGGGAGAGGAGCAGAGAGAGAGAGAGAGAGAGAGTCTTGAGCAAGCTCCACACTCATTGTAAAGCCACATGTGAGGTTCAATCCCAGGACCCTGGGATCATGAGCTAAGCTGATAGCAAGAGTCACTGACTGAGCCACCCAGGTGCCACTCCCTAGCCATTTTTAAAACAAAGAGAAAAAATTAGGTTGTTCAGTATATAAGAATCATGCTAGAACTGATCTCCCATTCAATTCTAATAACAAGAAACCATCGTGATCTGTACACATAGCAAGCCCTCACTTCCTCACTTTGGCTCAGATGTTAGTGTGCACAGGGTCAGAAGGAGTGCTTTGAGGTGTGTGTGGCTATACTCCTGAGAAAATCCAGCACATGCTTAGCCTCCTCTGCATCTAGTGAGAGTGGAATTAGCATGGCCATGGGTAGCAGAGAAATGTTACTTACCTCTTTGAAAAATTTCATTGTCTGTATGTTTGTACAAATTTTATCTCAGATTCAGACTGAATCATTTATTTATTTTTCTGGCTAATAATTCCTTCATCATACTGTTCTTCCTCCCTCCCCCCTCTTTCTCCGCCTCCTTCTCTTCCTTCTTCTCCTTCTCCTTCTCCTTCTTCATCTTTGATAATTTATGCTAAATGGTTTTAGGCCCACAGAATTTCTGAGCCAGAAGGGATTTAAGAGAACATTTCATTGTTTACATAAGGAAACTAAGGCCAAGATAAACCTAATACAAGTTACAGACACCAGGAACCCAAGCTCCAAACTCTAATTTTAGAGTTCTTTCTTTTATATCATAATATCTTGGGAGCAAGATATTCTTTTTGCTGGACATTCTTTCTTACTCATTTTAGGATTATCTGTTGACAGTTTCCATTATTTATCAGCATTGTCTTCAACTGAAATTTATACTCGTACAGACAAAATAAAGAGGTGACATCCTCTTCTTCCACAAAGAAAAGCTTGTCAGTGCATAAAAATAATTGAGCAAGAAAGATTGGGTAATAACAGAAAAGCATATATAGTGTTCTACCTCAGGGAACAAACCTATTTAGGGAATGACATTTTATGGCTGGCTACATGTATGTTGATATATGTATGAAATGCAAAAACACTGCGCAGGACTCTTGTCTTTATTAAACTCTGTACGATGTGTAGTTTCTTTGGGTAAAAATTCTCTATATATTTATTTTTCCTTACTAACTTTATTGATGGATAATTTAGGGATTATAAACCTCATCTTTTTTAAAGGCTCAATTCTGTGAGTTTTGACAGTGGTGTATACCCATGAAACCACCACCAGAAGAAAGATACAGAATATTTCTATCACCCTGAAAAGATTCTTTACCACCTTTATTTTTTTCATAGCATGCGTTAGTTTGCATTTTAGATAAATGGAATCATATAAGTATGTATATTTGTGTATTTTTTTCACTTTATATAATGACTTAGACATTTATATGTTTGTTCGTATCAGTAATTCTTTTTATTGTTGAAGAGTATTCCATTGAGGGTATACTACATTTGCTTATTCATTCATTTGTTGATGGGTAGTTAGTTGTTTCTTGTGACTATTGTGACTTAATTTTCTATGAGCATTTGTATAAGTCATTGTGTCAACATGTGTTTTCATTTCTCTTGGATACACATGTAGAATTGGAATATCAGGGTCTTTGGTAAGTGTATACTTAACTTTTTAAGAAATGATAAACAGTTTTTCAAGTGTTTTTACCATTTGGCATTCACCTGAGTATTACATGAAATTTCCTGTTACTCAGCATCAAAGGTCTTCAAACCATAGTTCTTGAGCCAAATCAGCTTTATTTGTAAATAAAGTTGTATTGGAACACAGCCGCACTCATTTGTTACAAATGAGATGCTTTTATGCTACAAAAGCAGAATTAAGTAATTTGAACAGAAACCATATGGCCCTCAAAGCTTAAAATATTTACTTTCTGTCCCTTTAAACAACAAGTTTGCTGATCCCTGCTCTGCATTCTTGCAAAATTTCTTATTGTCAGTCATTCTTAATTTTAGCCATTTTAATGTATATGGGATGGTATTTCAGTGGGATTTAATTTGCATTTCCCTGTTGACCAATGATATTGAGAATCTTTTAATTTCCGTTTTTGCCATCTATATATCTTCTTCTCTGAATTATGCATTGAACTATTTTGCTCTATTTTTTTAACTGGCTTATTCTCTTACTATTTTTTTCAGTTGTAAGAGCACTTTATATATTCTGGATACAAATCCTTTGGTAGATATATATGTTTCATGAATATTTTCTCCCATTCAATGGCTTTCATTTTTTTTTTTAATTTTTTTAATGTTTTATTTATTTTTGAGACAGAGAGAGACAGAGCATGAGCAGGGGAGGGACAGAGAGAGAGCGAGACACAGAATCCGAAGCAGGCTCCAGGCTCTGAGCTGTCAGCACAGAGCTGGACTCAGGGCTCGAACTCACGAACCATGAGATCATGACCTGAGCCGAAGTCAGACACTCAACCGACTGAGCCACCCAGGCGCCCCAAAATGGCTTTCATTTTCATACACTTAAGTTTCTTTTGAATAGCAAACATGTTAATATTGATGAAGTGCTATATATCTTTTTTTTTAAATCATTTGTACTATTGGATACTAAGAAACCTTTGCTTACCCCAGTGTAAGGTTTTTCTCCAATATTTTTCCAATATTTTCTTTTTTAATGTTTATTTATTTATTTTAAAAAAGAGAAGGAGAGAGGGAATGTGAGCAGGGGAAGGGCAGAGAGAGAGAGAGAGCAGGAGAGAATCCCAAGCAGTCTCTGCATTGTCAGTGCAGAGCCCAACGTGGGGCTCAAACTCATGAAACCATGAGATCATGACCTGAGCCAAAATTGAGTTAGATGATTAACCAACTGAGCCACCTAGGCACTCCTCCAATATTTTCTTCTAAGAGTTTTATTATTTTAGTTTTTGAAGGACTATGATCTACTTTGACTATGATCACTTTTTATACATAGTATAAGATATGTCGAGATTAAAACTTTTTTTTCTATGCCGTTGTCTAATTGTTCTAGCATTATTTGTTGAAAAGTCATTTTTTTCATTGTCTTATGTTAGAAGCTTTTTCAGAGATCAATGGACTACTCTGGGCTAATTGTCTCCATTGGACTATGACTACATTTGCCAATAACACATTGCCTTGATTTTTGTAGATTTACACTAAGTCTTAAAATCAATGACTTGTATAAGATGATCAATTCAGCTGTATTTTAAAATTTATTTGGTATTGCTAGATTGTTTTCTCTACTATATAATTCCTCTGCCCTCCCCCTCACACATACAAAAAGCCTCCTAAAGTTGTATTGGAATTTTGTTGACTCTGTAAATCAGTATATGTTTCTTTAGCTATCTTATTATTATTGATTTTTAATTTTATCCTACTTTGTTCAGAGAACATTCTCTGATATCAATCATTTAAAATCTCATGAGTGTTATTTTAAGGTCCACCATATGTGCTTCACTGTGTTCTTTAGATCCATTATGTGTTTACTGATTTATTTTTGTCTAGTTGTTATGGTTATATAATTTTAATGTTCTTCTTTAATGCCGTCACGGATTGGTTCTTGGACTTTGTGGTTTTTTGGTAGGTGCATAGACATTTATGCTTAGTATGTTTTCATAATGAATTGGACTTCTTACCATTAGGTACCATTTCTTTTTATCTTTGATAGTGCTATTGCCTTAATGTCTATTTTAGCTGATATCAAAATAGTCACTGCAGCAATTTTATGCTTAATGTTTGTATCTATTCATTCTCAAGTCATCTGTTAAAGCTGCAGTTGAGCGCTTAATGCATTCTGATTTCTGTTCCTTTGTAATATGTATCCCCTGCCCCGATCCCACCAAGAAAAGAAAAGCTTTTAGGATCCTACTTTTATCCCTGATACTCTGAAATAGTGTTATGTTATGCCTTTTATGACTTGTTTTATTTTGCCATCATTGCAATAGACACTAAACAGACCCTTTTAATCTGAAGACTTTTGCCCTTTCACTTACGGGAAATATTCTTGATATAGATAAAGATAAAGATATACCTACATGTTTGATCTAAATTTAGATAGATGAAGATATATCTATACATATGAAATTTATGTCAAGATTTATATAGTTACATGTATCTGTGAGATATATATATATATATATATATATATATATATATATATATATATGTTTCTTCCCTGAGTTTTCTGTCTTCCTATTACTTTAGTCCTAAAAATCTGGTATTTGGCTGCTTTAATTGGTCCATTAATTTTCTTTTACTTCTAGTCTTCCATGTCATGTTTTTGCTGTTTTCTTTTGTGGAAATTTTTCTCGATTTTGTTTTTCAACCTTCTATTTCAGTACTTCTTTCAGTTATGATAATTGCAATTGCTAAGAGCCCTTTCTGGCTCTCAGTTGCATTTCCCTTTAGTCTTGTTTGTTTGTTTTTGATTAAAGTTTAATTAGCATACAGTGTTATATCAGTTTCAGATGTACAATAAAATGACTCAAAAATTCTATATATTACTCAGGGCTCATCACAATAAGTGTGCTCTCCTTCCTCTGTTTTACCTTTCCCCTGACACACCTCCCTCTGGCAACCACCAGTTTGTACTCTATATTTCAGAGTCTGTTTTTTTGTTTCTCTCTTTTTTTTCCTTATTTGTTTCTTAAATTTCATATATGAATGAAATTGCATGTTAGTTGTCTTTCTCTGACTGATTTATTTTTAAACATTTAGCATTCTACCCTCCAGATCCATCCATGTTGTTGCAAATGGCAAGATCCCATTCCTTTTCATGGCTGAGTAATTGCTTTCCATATATATGTACCGTATCTTCCTTACCCATTCACCTATGGATGGTTACTTGGGTTGCTTTAATATCTTGACTATCACAACTAATGCAATTTTCATTTTCTTTGGTAAAAACCCAGTCATGGAAGTGCTGGTTCGCTGGTTCATGTAGCAATTTTGCTTTGAACTTTTTGAGGAGAATCCATACTGTTTTCCACAATGGCTGTACCAATTTATATTCCCACCAGCAGTGCACCAGTGTTCTGATTACTCCACATCTTCACCAAAGCTTGCTATTTCTTGTGTTTTTATTTTAGCCATTCTGTGAGGTATGAAGTGATATATCATTGTTGTTTTGACTTGCATTCCCTTGGTGATGATTGATGTTGATCATCTTTTCATCTGTCTGTTGGCCACCTGCACATCTTCTTTGGAAAAATGTCTATATATGTCCTCTGCCCATTTTTTAATTGAAATATTTGATTTTCAGTGTTAACTTGTATAAGTTCTCTATGAATTTTGGATTTTAACCCCTTATTGGATGCATCATTTGCAAGTATCTTCTCCCATTCAGGAGGTTATCTTTTTGTTTTATTGATGGTTTTCTTCAGTGTCCAAAAGCTTTTTTGTTTTGGCATAGTCCCAATGGTTAAATTTTGCTTTTGTTTCCTTTGTCAAAGGAGACATACCTAGAAAAATGTTTCTGCAGCTGATGTCAAAGAGATTACTTCCTTTTTTCTTCTAGGAACTTTATGGTTTCAAATCTAACATTTAGGTCTTTAATCCATTTTGAGTTTATTTTTGTGTATAGTATGAGAAAGGGTTCCAGTCACATTCTTTTGCTTGCAGCTCTGCAGTTCTCCCCAGTATCATTTGTTGAAGAGACTGTCTTTCACCATTGTATATTCTTGCCTCCTTTGTTGTAGATTCATTAACCATAATAGCATGGTTTTATTTCTGGATTCTCTGTTCTCTTCTATTGAACTATGTGTCTATTTTTTGTGCCAGTACCATACTGTTTTGATTACTACAGATTTGTAGTATACCTTGAAATCTGGGATTGTGATAGCTACAGATTTGTTCTTTCTCAAGATTGTTTTGGTTATTCAGGGTCTTTTGTGGTTCCATACAAATTTTAGGATTATTTGCTCTAGTTCTGTGAAAAATGCACAAAACGTATTGTGACAGAGATTACATTAAATCTGCAGATTGCTTTAGGTAGTGGACATTTTAACAATATTGATTCTCCCAGTCCATGAGCATGGAGAATCTTTCTATTTGTGTCATCTTTACTTCTTTCATCAGTGCTTTATAGTTTTTAGAATACAGCTCTTTTGGCTCCTTGGTTAAGTTTGTTCCTAAGCATTTTATTATTTTTGGTGTAACTGTAAATGGGATTGTTTTCTGAATTTCCCCTCTTGCTACTTCATTATTAGAGTATAGAAATATGCTAGGTTTCGTAATTAATTTGCTAGCTTGAGACTTGACTGAATTTACTCATCAGTTCTTGTAGTTTTTTTGGTAAAGTGTTTAGGGTTTTCTGTATATAGTATTATGTCATCTGCAAATAGTTTTAAGTTTTACTTCATCACCAATTTGGATGCCTTTTATTTCATTTTTTTTTGTTTTGTTTTGTTGTGTTTTGTTTTGTTTTGCTTTGTTTTTGCCTGGTTGCCATGACTAGGACTTCCAGTACTATGTTGAATAAAAGTGATGAGAGTGCATAGCCTTGTTTTGTTCCTTATCTTAAAGGTAAAGTGCTCAGGTTTTCACCATTGAGGTGTGGGTTTTTCATATGTAACCTTTATTATGTTAAGGTATGTTCTCTCTAAACCTACTTTGTTGAGGGTTTTTATCATTATTGGATTTTGTATTTTCTCAAATGTTTTTCTGCATCTATTAAAGTGATTATTTTTTGTCCTTTCTCTTGTTGATGAGATGTATCACGTTGATGGGTTTGCAAATGTTGAATCACGCTTGCACCCCGGGATTAATCCCACTTGATCTCATGGCGAATGATTGTTTTAACATATTATTGGATTTGGTTTGGTAATATTTTGTTGAGAATTTTTGCATTTTATTCATCAGAGACACTGGCCTATAGTTTTTTTCTTTTCTTTCCTTTCTTCTTCTTCTTCTTCTTCTTCTTCTTCTTCTTCTTCTTCTTCTTCTT
>NW_024412391.1:72619758-72680874 GCF_014898765.1 Herpailurus yagouaroundi
TTCTTCTTCTTCTTCTTCTTCTTCTTCTTCTTCTTCTTCTTCTTCTTTGTTATGTTTTTATCTGGTTTTGGTATCAGGGTAATGGTGGCTTCATATAATTTTGAAGCTTTCCCTTCTCTTCTGTTTTTTGGAATAATTGGAGAAGAGTAAGTATTAACTCTTCTTCAAAAGTTTGGTAGAATTCATCTGTGAAGCCATCTGGTTCTGGATTTTTGCTTATTGGGAGTTTTAGAATTACTGATTCCATTTCATTGCTACTAATCTGTCTGTTCAAATTTTCTGTTCTTTCCTGATTCAACTTTGGAAGGCTATATGTCTCTAGGAATTTATTCATTTCTTCTAGGTTTCCAATTTGTTGGCATACGTCTTTTCATAAAATTCTCTTAAAATCTTTTGTATTTCTGTGGTGTCTGATTATTTCTCCTCTTTATTTTCTGATTTTATTTTTTGAGTGCTTTCTCTCTCTCTCTCTCTCTCTCTCTCTCTCTCTCATCATGAATCTGGCTAATGGTTTATAAATTTTGCTAATCTTTTGAAAGAACCAGCTACTGATTTCATTGATCTCTTCTATTGTTTGTTTGGTTTTATTTTTTAGTCTCTATTTCACTTATTTCTCCTCTAAGATTCATTATTTCCTTCATTCTGATGACTTTGGGCTTTGTTATTCCTTTTCTTCTAGCTCCTTTAGGTATAAGGTTGTTTGTTTGAAATTGTTCTTGCTTCTTGAGGTAGGCCTGTATTGCTACAGTGTTTACTCTTAGAAGAGCTTTTGCAGCATCCCAAAGATTTTGTAACATTGTGTTTTCATTTTAATTTGTCCCTATCTATTTGTTATTTCCTCTTTGATTTTTTGGTTAGCCCATTTACTGTTTAGTAGCATGTTGTTTAACCTCCATGTATTTGTGTTCTCTCCAGATTTTTTTTTTTTTGTGATTGAGTTCTAGTTTTATACCATTGTAGCCAGAAAAGATACCATGCTATGATTTGTCTTTTTGAATTTGTTGAGACTTGTTTTGTGGCCTAAAATGTGATTTCTTTTGTAGAATCTTCCAGGTGTACTTGAAATAATGTGTATTCTGCTGTTTGGGGATGGATTATTGTGAATATATGTGTTAGATTCATCTGGTCTAATGTACCATTCAGACCCACCTTTTACGTGTTGATTTTCTGTTTGCTTGTTGTTGTTTTTTAACAGAATAAACCTCTTTTCTTATTTGTGAAGAATATTCATTATAGCTTTGGCATGTTCTTCATATCCTTCATTGTCCTTGTTTTCTCCAAGTCCTTTCATTGGTGATTTTAGGGTTTTGTAGTTGTAGTGATGGTGGTGGTGGTTGTTCTTCATGCTTCCAGCTTTCTTCACGAGGCAGATAATTCAGACTGAAACTTGGTGTATGTGTGAGGTATCTAACCATTTTTGGAAGCACTTGATGAGCTCAGATCGGAGTGGAAAAGATTAGAGGACGTTTTGTGGACCATTAGACTGCACTTTGTATTGACCAGTAAGCAAATCAGTCTTTTCACAGTGGGCCACCAAACAACATATGGAAGACATGGGTACTTTCTTGAGTTCTGTGTAGTTTCTGCAATCGTTGACAAAGAGGAAGTGCCTGATGATTGCTGATATTTGGGTGCAGGATGGGGGAAAGCTGGCCTCCCACTTTCTTTCTAGTAAGGAATGCTATTCAGTGCTGATCTCTCAGTTTCCTCAGGATCAGTGGGCTTGCTTGTCCTGAGAGGTTCTCTGACTCTCCTCTGCCATGTTAAATAAGCTTATGTGGATTCCTTATCCCCAAAATTCCTTGATGTCTTTTATCATTCTTATGGTCCTAGTGGCTTAATATATTTTTGTTTGGTTGTTGCAATTCGTTTGTTGTATCTTTACTGCAGTTAAGGTACAGAAAGAGGTGAATTTGTATATTTAATCTTTCTCATTTAATTGGAATTCGCATTATATTTTTAGCAAATAATCAGATATTTAAAAACAGATTTACTTAACTTAAATATTATGGATGATGGTCATGTGTGTTCAGAGGTTTGATAAGCAAAAAATAATAATAATAATAATAATAGTAATAATCTCCTGAGTTTCTCAGGAACAGATTTCTAGACTAGTGATTAATCAGTCTTCCCTCCTTTGTGGCCATATTTTGTGGATCATTTTATGACTTATTGGCACCTTTACCATAGGAAGAGAAGAAAACTCACATCTATCCATTCAAATACATGGTAACAATTTTTACTAAGTGGTCTTATAAAGGAAGAATTGGAAATTATTGGCTAAAATGATGCTTTGAGATTATATGTGGATTTCATTACTCATGTTATTTTTGTTCTCCTATTACCATAGATAATTGACTATAATTTAAGTGGCAGTATAGACTGAAATATAGTTGCAGCTCATCTGGGTTTCATCAAAATTATATCCCTATTGGGCCACAACTGGACTTTGAAATAACTTATGTCTGGAAGTGCTACCCATAGTCATCAGGGATTTGCCTGAGGTCTGAGACAGTTGCTGTGGAATCCGTCTCATTCCACTCTTCTTCAGTGAAACTATAACCAATAGCAATTAACCAGAACTGAAAATAACAAAAGGTGAAGAAATAAGCAAAAAGAAGCAGAGTTTAACTGCACTTGTAGACTGTGGTACATAGATCCATGTAGATTACTTATTATAAATGGAATTTCTGGAAAAAGAAATTGTAATCTACACTACAAAAATTTATCCCATATCATTCTAAATATGTGGTTACAAGTTTGTTTGGGCTTTCTTTGTTAAACACAATTTTCTTTTGTTTCTAAAAAGGTGAAGTTAAAAAAAATGAGGCCAAATCATAGAATTATTTTTTAATAAGAAGAGCATGAATTCAGATAAAATTTCCTAACAGTCTACATTTTAAGAAGTACTTTCCAATGTATTTTTTAAAAATCTCAAGAAAGAGTACCAAATGGTATTCAGAGAGCCACCTTATTGAATAATGCATCAAAACTGATATGACTTAAAGTTATGTTAACGCTGTCAGTGTGTTGTCGTATTGCCATGATTTGATTTATTTGCAGGGGATGGGGGATTTAGTGTAAGTATGTAAAAAAATAGCATTTAAACAACTTTTCACCTAACATCTTACAGAGTTCTTCTCACAATGCTACATTCTCCTTGGATATTGATTAAAAAGCTATCAAGAGAGGTGTGGAGATTCAAAGATGAATAAAATGAAAGGATATATAATAATTAAGGATTCCAGGGATACGTAGAATGTACTTGTTCACATCAGTAGAAAAATCTATTATAGTTCTATAGTTGTTTGAAACTACCCCAAATTTCCATTAAGCAATCAGGAAGTCTTTCTGAACAATGGCTACTATAACTCACTATATTGACTGCTAGTCTGCCATAGATTCGGCTGGTAAGGAAACAATGAGACCAAATGGACAGAGATTTTTTATTACTAGATAATACACAAAACATATCCATCCTCAATTATGAATCTTAACCAATTTCCAAACTAGGAGATCAGTGTGTTGCTTGAATTCATAATCTAAAAAGAGGGTGCACATGTTGAGGTGGCCATTTTGAAGAAACTACATAAAATGGTTATATCAGTTGGTCTGCCAAAATGCCTAATTTCACTCTCATTGTTCATCTCGCTAAGTCGTGTCTCAGCTCAGTATTACTTTCACAAAAAAAGCTTTCATATTTTATAGTACTTGTCACAGTTATCATTACTGTTCATTTGATTAGTTGAGCTTACATTTAAATAATACATATTTTGTTTAATTGTTTTCATGGCTTCTTGCCACTTCCAATGAGATATGAGAATATTAACTATCAAAGTAACTTTGAGTTGTGCATTTATGGACAAGTTTGAGTTATCAAATCTAACCATGGGTAATGGTTATCATATCACAACCTTTTGCAAAATTATCCTCAATGCGTTGTTTGACTTATTGTCAAAATCATAATGAAAATCCTTGAATATAACTGAGAGTTAAGTACAACCAAGGTGTTGTAAACGATATATATATGTATGTGTGTATATACACATATGTATGTATATGTAAGCTATATGTATTTATAGTTATATAGTTATATAATTATATGTATAGTTTACAACTTTGGATTGCGTATCAGAGGACATAATTAAAATTTACTTACTTACTAGTTGTTTTGTTTTACCAAAGGGAGCAAAGTTAGATCAGGAAGATATTTTAAAGATCATTCTGCACAATTCATTTAGGTATAAGAATGAAAGAAATGAGAAAAGGCAAAATGATTTGTCCTAAGTAAACAGAGTCAATAGAAAGCATAGGTATAGAAATCAAACTTTTGAAAGCTATAAAGACACTTTTTCTACTGCATACATATGGGCTTCATTTCAGTTATTTCCCGCCTTAAAGTTTGTATTTTATTTTAAAGTTTTGCCTTAAGCAAAAAATAAATTATAGCTTCCATGTTTTGTGAATGAAGTATATCTTTACCTCTATAGCCTGGTGACTTAGTACAAGAATATCCAACTAAAACAACAAACCTAATGTCACTCATTTAACAACAAAATGATACTGTCAGCATTTTTATTAATGTCTATTTTGGATCAAGAGACCATTGTCTTGTAGAATTATTCTAGACCAATTGCTAGTCTAGACTCTGAAGCTAGATGGAGGTGCCTTGTAAATTAAATCCTTTCATATCCCACAGGCTGAGATCATGCACATCTGAGATGTGTTAGTTGAAATTCCACACAATCCTCAGTTGCCAAGTTTGGATAGAATGAACATAATACTAAAAGTAAGGAAGCTAAGAAAACTTAACATCACAAAATGTATATTATACATAGGTCCTACAGGCAGCAGTGAGAAGAGAAGGGCCTCTAGCATTCTTCACTCACAGACGTAAACTTTGAAGATGAAGTGTTCTTAGCCCCAGGGAGGAATTGTGAAGGTAGGGAAAAGGGTTACAAGAGTGAGCAACCAAAAGTGAGATAAGTCAGGGAAAGACAAGTACTGTATGATCTCACTTATATGTGGAATCCAAAAAAGCTGAAACACAGTAGAATGACCTTGAGGGTGGGGAAATGGGGAGATTTTGGTTAAAGAATACAAAGTTCTAGTTATAAGATAAATAGGTTCTAGGGATCTAATGTATAGCAGGGTGACCAGAGTTAACAGTACTGTATTCTATACTTAAAAATTGCTAAGAAAGTAGATCTCAAATGTTCAACACACACACACACACACACACACACACACACACACACACACACACAAATGTTAATTATATATGGTGATCGTTTAGTAATACACACACGTATCAAACCATCATGGTATACACCTTAAACTTACACAATGTTATATGTCAATTATATCTCACAAAAGCTAGGAAAAAACAGATTGTGCAGCCGATTAATTCAGAGGAATTCTCTAAACAGCTTTGTGTTAGAAACACATGAATAAAAGATGTGATTCCATCCCTAAAGTATCCAGTTTAATTGAAGTTGTACTTTTGTCACTATTTTACCGGTTTAACATTCATTTCCTGAATATTTAGAGTATTCCAGGTATTATGATAAATTATTGGAAAAGAGGAATAAAAATAAATGCCCTGCAATCACAGGAATGTCATCATGGGAGCAATATAGTAAAATGTTCAATAAAGTATGGTAAGTGCTAAGATGGCATAGGGCCCACTTCTCAGTCTTCACTTAGCCTTCCCATAATTCCCACGAGAAGAATATAGGAATTTAATTTATTTAATTATGGTGATAAATATAGACAAATAACCTAATATAAAACTGGCCAAAACACATAAGTAGGAAATTACAACAGACCAAGCTATAACAGAGAGCAAACATATGAAAGGATGGCGAAGCTTACTATTAGGGAACTGCCAACCACATCAGTAATGAGATAACAGTTTTCTTCCATCAGGTTGGTGAAAATCAAAAAGAGGAAACCTAATCAATGTTTGCTAGGGTGCCAGGAACACACACTCATTGCTGGAGGGAATCCAACAGGCCATGAGTTTATGAAAACTCATCAAAAAATATCTACTAAAAGGTACACACATATAGAGTTGACCTTTGAACAATGAAGAAGTTAAATATTCACATATAATTTTTTACTCTCTCCGAAATAACTTTTAATAGCCTACTGTTAACCTACAAGCCAATAACATAGTCAGTTAACAAATATTTTGTATGTTTTATATATTGTATAATGTACTTTTACAGTAAAATAGACCAGAGAAAGGAAAATCTTAAGAAAATCATAAGGAGAAGAAAATACATTTGTCATCCTATATTTATTGAAATAAAATTTGTGTACGAGTGGACCCACATACTTCAAATCTGTGTTGTTTAAGGGTCAACTGTATTTTAATAAAATAACAACTAACTAAAAAAATAAGACAAATTAAAAAGGACAAGAGTAAAAACCCTTCCAGGAGTATCTAAATGCTCACCATTGGGGAAACATAATGTGGCTTTAATCCTTACTATTAAATATTACACATTTAACAGCACAGGTTAGATCTTTGCATTTGGCTGGAGGCTATTCATAATGTTTGTTTCATGAAAAGACACTTTGTTTTGCGAGGCAATGCTTATATTGTGATAGTGTTTGTTTTGTTTTGTTTTGTTTTAAAAACATAGCATAAATCTCAGTGTGTATGATATTTAGGTATATATGTTTTCGTCAATGTGAATACGGATACAGAAGAAGCTACTCTTGACCTCAGAAACCTGGGGCATGAGGAAGAGAGTTAATACAAGGAATTCGATTTTAATTTTTCCCCTTACATAGCTTCTTATATTTCTACTAGTTGAAGTGAACACACATCCATTTTGTTTTCCAAATATTAATTATCATAAAATATAGAGATATTCTGGAAAATAATGAGATGAATGCACTTGAAATGTTTTTTTGGTTATTAGTTGTTTGTAGGTTGTAGACCTGTAGCTTTTCCTCATGCATTTGTACAAGTAAAACTGATAATATTACTTACTCTTGAAATTAAGATATTTTAAGCCATAGGCGCCTAATGGCTTATTCGGTTAAGCCTGGATCTCAGCTCAGATCATGCATGACCTAACAGTTTGTGGTATTGAGCCCCCGCGATGGGTTCTGTGATGACAGTGCAGAGCTTGCTTCATATTCTCTTTCTCCCACTCTCTTTGCCCCTCCCCCACTCACACTCTCTTTCTTTCTCTCTCATAATAAATAAATATACTTAAAAAAAAAAAGATATTTTAAGCCAAAATAGAATTGTTAGTTTTCTTTTTCCCTTAATTTGTGAATTAATTTGCTATCTTTTATCTCTCCTACTAGTTGGTAGATAGGAGTAGGTAGTATTTTCTTATTTTACAAATGACTTACCCTGGTCCATATGCCAAATATAAGAAACACCATTGATCGATGTTCAGAAGGGAGCCCTGACATGCTTACCTAAATCAACATGCAACTGTGAGAAAGCAGCTCCAGCCCCTTTGAGAAGATATTCTTTGAAGAAACCCAAGTGCTGCTAACTTAGCTCTGAATCATGTCAACCCATGGCATGCGACACTACGGATAATACGGCTAGGATGAGACTTCACAGCAGTGACTGGTCCAGATGTTTGAATTCTGATTATGTTTGAGATGGAAACATTCAAAAATATGTGCTTTAATTATAGACATGGAAATAATTATTTCTCTGCCTCATCCATCACCCTGCCAAGGCTAAGATTTTTGTAACGACTGCTTTGTCCAAAGCATTCGTAAACAGACAGTTCCACAATTTCGCTAGAACTGTTTTCAAATTACTACTTGTATATAATTTGCTTCAAGAAATATGTAAATCAACATTCCCGTACATACATTAATGTAGTCACCAATTAGGGCTCTACTGGTTGGTCCACATGAAATACTTTCAGAGAACTAGGCAGGATATTTTTCACAGTATAAATAACACAAAATATACACTAAACACTGACTTTCAAAATACGTCTAAAGGACTTTGAATGTTACGGTTAATTCTAGTTTTCTAATATAAAGAGATACAAGTCATTATCACTTTTGTACTGTTTTTCATTTACACGTTCTTGTAACTACCGCATTTTGTGGATCATAAAGTCACTAATGTTACCTTCTGTGATAAAGTTTGCTGAGGAGAAATTAGGAATAGATTTGGTTGATTCTAATTTGTGTGTTTTCTGCCTCCTACATATTTTTACATTATAATGCCTTCAATTAAGTAAACTATTGAGCATTGCTTTCATTTTCAGAATAGCAGATCTTCTCATAAATGTTTGAAATTTTATCTACTCGGTGATTAAACTAGACCCAGGGTTTTCAATAAGAAATAGTTGCATGTTGTAGTGATGGATTTTTTTTAATAAGGCATCAGTATATCACAATCTGACTAAATTATCTAAAATGAATTCATGAAATTAGCCATAATTTATTGCAGCAATTTTTAAATCATATCTTAAGCCATGTATCATACCAAGCATATTTTCTTTTCCCATTTTACCTTCCAAATAAGCGCTGACAATTAGGCAACATTTAACATTTATCATGCTTATCTTCACAGCTGCAGTGGCACGAAAGGTGACTAAGAATGGCAAGAAGAGTTTTTTGCAATGAGTTTAAAATAAAGGGAAATAACGATTGATTTTCCTTTGCTCGTTGAGTGGTTAGAGGTAGATAAGCGGATTTGTAGTGAGGTCATCAGTCACAATTGGATAGTAATTTGAAAATGGATTAGCTTAGAAGTAGCAATTTCTGCTCCATGGGTTTTAGTGAAAAAGTCTGCCTAATTCTGTAAGAGACCTCATAAACTGGCAGAGATCAATGCCTACCTAATGTGCCATTATGCACTGGGCACACTTCAGTGATTACAGCACAGCTGTGGCTGGATTCTGCCTGATATTTCTTTAGCACTCACACCACAGGTGCTCCACACGATTATTTTGCCCAAAGGACTAAACTCTTTAGGGAATTAGAATGGACGAGAGGCTTTTCTGTCTAAGAAGCTTTGCACTTTTCAAAGGAAGGAATGACCAGTGTCACAAGTCACTAATGCCAGCCCAGTAACAAATAAAGACTAAACAACTTAAGAGAAGGAAACGATCCTCTATTATATGTCTGGATGGCACATTCTTACGTTTAAAATTTTATAGCATAAGACTACCTGCCTTCGTAGTTTGAAAGGACATGGTTATACAAATTCTAAGTTGGACATGTTCGATGTTTTAAAGATTAAGTATTTCACCTTAAAATGTGAGAGCTAGCGTTAACTATTTGTTTAAGTCTTTTAGCTTTTGTCATAGGCCATGCAAATTAGTTGGCAAAGAAGAATGAAAAGAAATTCAGTCAAATGAATTTACAACAAAATTTGAATTTTAGGGACTCTGCCAATAATCCTTAGATTCTTATCCTCCCTGGATTTCTTCACTGGTTGTTTGCAAATATTATGTATAGGAACAATAAGTATATTATTAAGGGAAGGTAAAATAATTCGAGTTGCAAATCTGCATAGTATAAACAAATAAATAACATTTTATACTTTAAGCAAATAATATTTAATATGTAAATAATTTTATTTATCTGAAAATATTTATTGTGTGTTTTTTTTAAATACACGGTATGTAATGGGGTGGTAGGAACAATACTCCAGGGTAATGCAACACAAGGAAAGGAATTTATCAAGAATAATTTATGATTAATTCTTTGGCACTAGTCTGAACAGTACCTGGTATCTGGTCTAAAACCTTTGAAGTCTTTTGTTTTTATCTAAGACAGATGATGTGTTTATAGTTAATAACAAATTTATCAGCAGCATTGCATTTCAGTCAGCTGCCTGATCTATTCTGGAGAAAAAGAATACAATAAAATGATTAGAAAAACGAACTGTTTAAGATTTTAGGGGCGAAGTAAGGGGCTTCTTTTTCTAAATTATTCCTCAATTTGCTCATGCAATATCCTTTCAAGAAAGGACATTTTACCTCAACTGCAGTTGAGTGTTAATCTCCAAATGAAATATTACTAGTGGAGGAAGCCTATTACCTTGAAGAAGTTTAGTTTATGTATAAGTTCCATTTAATACTTGCAGAGAATTATGTTCAGTCTTCATATGAATAGTTATGTTTTTAAAAAGGACTTAATTCAGAAGAGAACTGTTTCCATGGTGAGGGGACTTGTCATGCCTTTTGGAAAAAAAAAAGTCACTGAGAGAATTGGGAAAAAGAGGCAATTCGAGGCTATCACATAAAGGAAGACTAAGTTGGCTGAGTGAATCCACCAGAGAGTAATCAGAATGCTCTATGTTCCTTAGAAACAATCTAAAGAAAGATAAAGAATAACTTTTTAGCTTATAGAAACCTCCAACAATAGAGTGAGGTCTCTTGAAGTTATTACAAAGGATAACTCTTCTCTGAGGTTACTTGAGCTTGTATATTTATATTATTTTATTATTCTATATACATATTAATATATACTATTATGTATTAATTTATAATGCATTACATATACATTTGACATATACACTCTAGTGTATATCAAAATACAAATTTTGACAGTAAATTTTAAAAATGATAAAGATGGAAGCATCTGTTGCCTGAAGTCTAGGAAACTAAAACTTTACACTGTGTTTTTGTATGGAGGAAGTGATGATTCTCAAAGAAAGATACTGGAATATGGAAGGGAAGTTTTTCTTCCATTCCAATTTTTCTAAACCCCACATTGATCATCATTATCATTTCCATGTATTGTCATGAGTTAATAAAATTAATCGAAATAATCAAGTTCAATCCTCACCGTCACCGTCTTATAAGAACTCTCCATGCATAACAAACCGAAAGGCACAAGCTGACTGTAGGTATTATGGCAAATCTGTTCCAAAAGAACATCTGAAGTACTCGGTCTAGGAGTTTACACAATGTCACATTGGACAGAATACTGAAGGTGCAAGTTTTTCTAAACTTGCTTCCACTTAATATGCATAACCATAAATCTGAAAAACAAATTGTGTTGGGCCTGGTTTTAAAGGTATATGGATGCATAAATGAGGACTAAAATAAACAAACTGAAGAAATTGTAAAAATTAAGTAAGGTTAAGATTTGCATTATTTGACAAAAGCTTCTGTTGGAAAGGTAACTGGGATGACAGTTTCTCATAATCTTCTAATCAGAAAGCCTTCTCAAAAATAGGCTGTTTTGAAATTATCGAAAAATGAAAAAGAAAAAATTCACATTTGAATCAAATGGACTGTTCCTAAAAAAATGACCTTAGTAATACAGACATGCCAGGTCCAAGGACCCAGAGGGGGGTCCCACAGCACCAGCCAAGAAATTTGAAGCAGGGCAGAAATAAAAAGCTAGCCAGAGAACGTGAAAGCAAAGTTTATTGAATAGCATGAGTGACAGAGTGTAGCAGATGGAGTTTCTGGGAGACTCACAAAGGAAAGGAAAATGAGTCTCACCATCTCTTGGGATTCAGGGTTTATATTGGAAAAGGGTCCAATATACATCTTCCTTCAGGAATCCAGGGTAGGGTCCAATCAAAGGTGAGTGGTAGGTGAGTAGTAGATGTTATTTATTTATTTTTTTTTAGTTTTTTTATGTGTTTATTTATTTTGAGACAGAGACAGAGCATGAACGGGGGAGGGACAGAGAAAGAGAGGGAGAAACAGAATCCGAAGCAGGCTCCAGGCTCCGAGCTGTCAGCACAGAGCCCAACACGGGACTCGAACTCGTGGACGGTGAGATCATGACCTGAGCCGAAGTTGGACGCCCAAACGACTGAGCCACCCAGGCGTCCCAGTAGATGTTATTTTATAAGCCATGAAAGGTAGGGGTATTGATGCCCAAATCAGCAGGGGTTTGTTTGAAACCAATATCCTAGAACATATTTGGAATCTGGCTCTTCTTAAATGTTGTCAGGGGTTTGGGGTCCTAGGACAAAACGCAGAGAATGATGAACTTTGAACTTCCATGCTTCCACTTTGTGGTGGAAACATAACTTTTTTGGTTTTTACTCAGATGCAAGGTAAAATATAGAACACAGGTAAGTAAAGCCTAGCAGAAAAACAGCAGAAATGAAGCCCATCTAAAATGACATCACACAGCTTCCCTATGTCGTTAATAACAACAACATATAGAGTAGGTGATGGATTTTCAGAAACCAGATAGGCTGGGAAAAAGCAGTGAAGGACATTAGGAACTCAGGCCTGATGGAAGAGGAGCACTTTTGGAGTGATCTCTTTGGTAGAATGAATTTTAGAATGATAAGAGAATAGTTAAGGAAAAGAGATATAATGGTATATTGGGAAACCAAAATAGATGATTTTTTAAGCTTTAAGGACATTATGATTCTAGGGCTCTAGATGATTTGGAATGAAATATTAAGAGACCATGGCAAGTGTAGTTATGTATACTGAAGTCGAGTAGTAAACACTTTACTGAGTTTTTCTTTTCACTGAAAGATTAAAAAATATTGAATCGTGAGAACTGAGATGGAGTAGCACCTAGGATGGTACCTGGTATGTAATCAAGGCCACTCATTTTTTAAGCTGAATTATCCCATTAATTGCAGTATGTACTGAGTTAAGCACTTAAGGAACTTCTTTGCTCTGTGAATGACTGTGTTATAGAAAATAAATATATTTTCTAAAAACCTTATATATATACATACAAAATGTCATATATTTGTTTAGACATTGGATATATATTACTGATTGTATGAATGGCATCATATACTAATATCCTTGGAAATACATTATTAGTGCATTCTGAAATGGTGCAAATGTAGTTCCTTGCATTTAAAAAGTTGTATACTGGGGCTCCTGGGTAGCTCAGTCGGTTAAGCAGCTGATTTCAGCTCAGGTCATGATCTCATGGTTCATGGGTTCAAGCGTTCATAGGGCTCTGGGCTGACAACTCAGAGCCTGGAGCCTGCTTTGGATTCTGTGTCTCCCTCTCTCTGTGCCCCTGCCACTTGCGCTCTTTCTCTCGAAAACAAGCATTAAAAAAAATAATAAAATAAAATTTAAAAAGTTGTATACAAAACAGGATCCTAAGACAGTGGAGCACAGCATTAAAGAATGTGGGTTCTGGGGCAGGGGAGGGTGGAAGAGGATTTCAAAAATTGCCTCTCTCTGAATTCTGGCAATTTCCTTGAATTCTGCCTTTTATTTTGATAAAATTGCTCAAATTCTCTAAGGACTATTTCTATACAATGGGAAGAAACAATAGTTCCTGTATCACAGAGCTATTCTAAAGATAAATGAAATAAATTAAGTTTTTTTTTCGAGAAATGTTAGTTATCGTTATCCAATATTAAGGATCCTATCAAACTAACAGTGGTGAATTGGAGTGCTTTGAATACTGTTGTCTTTTTTTCTTTCCTAGGAACTCATACTTGTTATTTATTGTTTAATCAGGGTCTATTATTTTAGATAAAACTTAGCAATTCTTGAATACTTTTTTTAAACAGAAGGTATTGTATATCAAGATGGAATGTTAAGCCTGCCCCATTCTTTATCTGCACCACTTTCTATCTGTTTTACATTCCTTCTCTGTCTGGCACTGAATTCAATGAGGCTTCAAGATGTGAATGAAAGAGTTGTTTGGGATGCATGTCAAACCAAAGCCACCCCTGCTACATTGACGCGCCTCATATTTATTTCCTCCTTCCTCCCTTCGGGTAAAAAATCCACCATTCTGCATCTTTTTAGCTGAGGTGGGTGGGGGGGAGGAAGTGAATTAAATGTTTTTAACAAAATTTAACATTCCAAAACTTCAACAGCATTCAAATCATTATAATGTATGCATATTTATTGAGGGCTATGCTTTTGCTAATGTGAACAGCTATCTTTTCTCTCTTCCAAGAAGTTGTCTGTTCCCAAAGAAAACATTCTTTTGTATGCAACTTCTTTTGTGAGGACCATATTGTCAGTTAAAAGAAAAATAATAATAATAATAATAATAATAATAATAATAAGATATGCAATAAAATCATGAGAAAAAATATTTTTATGCTAACATTTCTATTAGTGGTTTATTTTTGTTGGCATCACCAGCCTTTACATCTTAATATTTAGTTGAAAAGAAATAGAGTAACTTTCCTGTTAAATGAATTGGGTTTATTACTTCTTTTTGCCATAACTGCATATTTTAGGAATTCAACCGTGGGTGTGAATGTTGGTGTGTGTGTGTATACACATATTTTTTTTTTCTCTTAGATACCTTTGTTATACTTGTATTGCCCTCAGTTCCTGGAAAAGCCTTTAGTAGAGCATAAAGTCAGAATTATTGATGCCTTTTCTTTAAGGTCTTCCCATAGTTTTTCACACCTGCTATTTTGTCTTTGCTCTCTAAACAGTAAAGGAAGTTTGATTTTCTTCTCTGAAACCACCTGGGAACTGTAGATGAACAGTATAAATAAAATGGGAAAAACATTTTGGAACACCACAACCACAGCACACATAATGAAGTTTTGGTTACGTTTTCAAAACTAAAAAGAGTGCAAGAGAATAGCGGAATATGCCCCACCAAGCACACATTGAGACCTGCTGTTTTTCCTGTTCGTGTCACATGGCTTTGATTTTCATCTAATTTCAAGAAAACACAAACATTGGCAAAACTTTACTGGATGTTTGGTGACCCCGCTGTGTTAAATAGGACTTGAATGTGAGTGCCTAAAGAAAACTTTTATATATGTTTGTTTGGGTTTTATTCCCAGAAACCGATTGATAGTGCCATCAATCAGAAAAGAAACATCATCTAGACAATTGGAAAAAGTTTTGATAATGAGATGAAACAATAAGCACATTCTCTTACCTCATGACCTTTGTTATTTATAACTTTGAAAAAGTCATTCCCTTCATAGGACACAATAATTAAAGGGGATTAAACAGCATTCCGTTGGAATTGCTTAATACTCTACAAAATAGGACAATCAAGTTGAAGGCCAAGAGTGTTTTTAAGTTTTGATGAGTGTGAGGAAATGAAGCATTTTACCATCTTAAGGATGACCATCTACTTAGCCTTGTCTGCTCTCACCCCAAAATTTTGTATGTCAAGTCCAATGATCTTAATTGCTGATATTGTCAACTAGGATACATTTAGGGCTGTATCTGATTTTTTTGTCTGTGTTTCAGTATTTAAAAGCCTACTTTTCAGATTGTTCCTGAATCCTAATACTTGGGAAAAAAGGAAAATGGGGTACTTAGGGAATGGTAAGAGAAGTCAGTCTTTAGCAATCAGGAGAATCAGGTTACATATGTGTTTAGTGCGTGGTCCCTTTGCTGTTCCTACTAACCAGTCAGGAGTTAAAGCAAACACTCAAAGACAGAGACACATAGCATTTACTTTACAAGAGAAGATAGGTGCTGAAATTTCACTTCAATTTAGACTTTACTATAAATCAATTATCTGATTTCTTTATATAATGTAACTATTTGGGTTTTAGAAAGGAAAATGATGCTCATTTTCAGAAGTGATGTGAATCATCGCAGTTTCACAAACATATTTTGTATGTACTTTAGCATGAATTTTCTCTCCAAAACTGTAATAGCACTAGTTTTCTGCCACATACGATCAGTTGACGAATTTTCTACATTCTTTAAAATATTATCTTTTGCCTGTAATTATATTTTTATTGATATCACCTTTCTTTGGGCCCTCTTTATCTTTTGCTTAGTAAATTGGAGCACTAGAAAGAAATTAAGAATTATTTTGAGAATTTCCTGGAATTTTAACCCTGGAAAGATGATATATGATTTTAAAAGTTAATAGTTACAACAGAAAAATTAATGAGAAAGATGAGTGTAGTACTGACCAGATTCAACCTGATACTCATTTGAAATGCCAACCTACAGTTTAACACATGCAGGTATCTATGTTTGCATGTATTATGTCAAAGGTCAGCATGTGTTCATTGTCATACTGATTCTAGAATGGTATTGTCTTGGATATTCTGAGTATAAATATTTCAGTGTTCGAGTAGGTTTGGAATCCAAACTACCCAATACAATCCATGACCTGTACAGTCTCAAATACATAAAACTCATGCGCATGTGCACACACATAATTTTTGAAGGTTAACAATCCATATTAAACTTTTGCATAATTTATATAATTTTACTCTTTGGTTTACATAATGTTATTCACTTTTTTCCAAAATTTATTTGATTATAATACTTTATTTTTCAAAAGAGAGGGAACACGAACTGCTACTATATAAAAGACAAATATTTTTCCTTTAGGAAACCCTCGGTCACTGTTATCTCATGAGTAAAGAAAACAGCACAAAATGATGAGAGAAGAGATTTCCAGATTTAAGGAGGGAAGATGACAGAAGATATTTTAGAATTGGAAAGCCTTAATTGTGCTTATTAATACATGGAGAAAAGTCAATAGAGGTAGCATGAGATGTCAAGAAATTATGAGGATGAGAAGAAAGATCATACAGATGATTATGATAAATAATATCAATGTAATCACTAACATAAAAAAAGAGTTTGCTTAAGAATTTTGGGGAAGTGGGGCGCCTGGGTGGCTCAGTCGGTTAAGCGGCCGACTTCGGCTCAGGTCATGATCTCACGGTCCGTGAGTTCGAGCCCCGCGTCAGGCTCTGCGCTGACCACTCAGAGCCTGGAGCCTGTTTCAGATTCTGTGTCTCCCTCTCCTTGACCCTCCCCTGTTCATGCTCTGTCTCTCCCTGTCTCAAAAATAAATAAAAAACGTTAAAAAAAATTAAAAAGAAAAAGAATTTTGGGGAAGTGAGCTTTTCTTGAAGTTTGAGAAATAATATGGCAATTTTAAGGAGAGTGGAATTGCTTTACTACAGCCACAGAAAGAAGTGCAACAAGGAGTCTTCTAGAAGATGAAGGGTAAATTAGAGGATTGTAAACCAGCTTTGAAGAGTCCAGCAGTGGTTTTAAAATGTGAATTTACTTTGAAGCCAAGTGAAAATGGTGAATTTATTCCAGAAAAAGATTATGAGTAGATATGTATGGGGGTGTTGATACTTGTCACCTTTGGTAATGCAGAGTTGGGGCAGTCAAGAACCCAGATGATTTTGAACGTTATGGAAGAGATCATTTGAAATGGATGGTTAAGCAGCACCTGGGTGGCTCAGTTGGTTAAGTGTCCAACTCTTGATTTCGGCTCAGGTCATGATCTCATGATTCAAGAGATCAAGTCTTGCATTGGACTCTGTGCTGACAGCACAGAGCCTGCTTGGTATTCTTTCTCTTCCTCTCTCTCTCTCTGCCCATTCCCTACTCATTCTCTCTCTCTCTCTCTCTCTCTCTCTCTCTCTCTTCCCCCCCAAAATAAAAAAAAAACTAAAAAAAAAAAAAAAAAGAAATGAATAGTCAAGAAATTACACCTTAATAAGTCTCCTGGGGAGCAGCCTAATGGCAACCTCTCTGTTCTTTTACTAATCCATGGAGATACAAAAGAAAATGTCACAATAATATCAAAGAGAACTGTAATAACAACAGTGAACATTTCTTAGTTCTTATTATGTCAGTCAAACATAGTCGTATGTAGTGATTCAGTTTATCTTTGAAAATATTTTATTGTGATCCATAAATTATCCTCATTTTCATCTGAAGAAATTGAGGTCAGAAGTTATGTAAAGTACTGAAGGTTTTATAGCTAGTCAACTAGACTTGGGATTCAAACCTACTAAATGTGGCAACTAAGTCTGTTCTTTTAAAACCTACATTATATTGTTTAATAATAAAGCCTATGGGAAATTGATAATTATTTCAAGTTGGAACAAATGGATAAAAATGTCTTTTTAATGTGAGAAACCCAGGCTTTTGTTCATGAACTAAATTGTCTTCCCCTGTTTTCTTGGAGCAGGGAATAGGCTGTTCTTATCCAGTCCTACCCAAGAATAGCTCATGTGTGATGCCCAATTAGTTAGTCACACACTAACTCCAGATCTTAACTGACTTCCACACAACTGCCCTGTGACTCTCTGAGAGTAGCAATGCACCATGCTTAGCATTCTCTCCAGACTTCCCCATTTTCTCTATGTGGTCACCCAAGGGCTAGCCTTCCCATTTAGCACCACAGACTTCTATGGATGATCATTATACCCATCTCACCCTTCCAGTCGGAGTCTTATATTAATGGAGAAGTCAGGAAGGAAATAGAATATAGTCCTTGTATAAGAATTGAATTATCCAAGAAACAAAACTTTAAACAATTAGAGACAATGACAGTGGTTAAAAAGTGCTTTTGAAACATTTAGGAACATTCACTGGCAAATTTTAAACATAACATGTGTTTTCTTACATTGCAATGAATTTAAGATCAAATTCAACATAATCCACATACGGTAATAAAAGGGATGTCAAGGAGTCATCAGGTTAAAGAAAAGGAGAAAGAAGTATATCAGTTATAGTTGTAAAATGGGAAAAATCCATCTTAAAGATACATTCTCTTATTTGGGGTTAAAAAAAAAAAACTAAACTCAGTGATAGGCTGCTTGAAAGAGGAAATGCCTAAAACATGATATTATGGAAATTTGTAAATTTTAACAGAAAAATTAGAAGCCAAATTATGGGTGAAACTCTACCTGGTCATTAAAATGAGAAGAAAATGAGTACAATTTTAGTATTTCTGTATAGACATTTTAATGAAAAAGATTAAATAGGACAAGTGTTACTTTTACATTGATAAAAATACATAGCTCATAATCTGGACGTACTCTAACTTTATCTCCAATATTCATTGCAGTGATATAGTGATCTTTTACAATAAGCTTCCTTCCCCCAAGGAGCTTGTACCTGAGCTCAAGACAGTGTGATTTGTGCTGATGGACTATACACACAATGTCCTCGAATATATGTAGCAAAGAATATCTACATAGATTGGAAGGTCAGACAATACTGACATGATCTTTATTAGGAATAAGCTACATAAATTTAAGGTTACTCATCAACACAAGAAAGAGAAAAATAGGAGCATTAAGAGTGTTATGCAGCAGGTCAATATCACACATTCACTGTGAGCACACTGGCTTCAAATTCTGATACATTTGACTATGTGCAAAAAATGTTTATTAACATTTACTGTGTCCAAAAAACCCACTTTGCTCTGCTTTGTTTTGCTTTCATCTTTTTTTTAAGTTTATTGTGTGTGTGTGTGTGTGTGTGTCAGAGAGAGAGAGAGAGAGAGAGAGAGAGAGAGAGAGAGAGAGAGAGAGAAAATCCGAAGCAGGCTGTATGCTCCATGAGGAGCCCAACACAGGGCTTAATCCCAGAACCGTGAGCTCATAACTGAGCCAAAATCAAAACCAAGAGTCAGACACCTAACTGAATGAGCCACCCAGGTGCCCCTGCTTTCCTCTTTTTATTAAAATTAATTTTATTTGAAAACAAATGCAAACTTACCAAAAAATGGCAAAAATACTACAAAGAATAGCCATGTGCCCTTCACCCACTATTCACTTTTGCCAATAGTGCAGGCACTTATCTATCACACCCGAGTCTGTCCAGCATGATCCCTTGCACTCAGTGGTCACATCACTCTTAACTCCTCCAATGCGAGCAGTTCCTCAGTCTTTCCTTTACGTTCACAACCTTGACATTTTTGAAGATATGCAAGGCATTCATTTTGTAGAATGTCCCTTAATGCAAGATTGTCCACTGTTTCTTCAAGACAATCCCTAAGTTATGTATTTTGGATGGGAATCCACAGGCATGATGTCTCCCTTTTTGCATCTTATCATTTAGTATATGCTATTGACATGTCCCATTATAGGTAAATACTTGATTAGGGTGGTCTCTGCCAGGTTTCTCCACTACAAAGTTACATTTCTTGGGGTGCCTGGGTGGCTCAGTCAGTTAAGCATCCGACTTCAGCTCAGGTCATGATCTCACAGTCTGTGAGTTCAAGCCCCGTGTCAGGCTCTGTGCTGACAGCTCAGAGCCTGGAGCTTGCTTCAGATTCTGTGTCTCCCTCTCTCTCTGCCCCTCCCCTGCTCATGCTCTGTCTCTCTCTGTCTCAAAAATAAATAAAAACTTTAAAAAAATATTTTAAAAAAAAGTTACATTTCTTTTGTTCTTTGTGATCAATAGTATTTTGCAGAAAGATACTTTGAGACTAAATGAATATTCTTTTTCTTATCCCACTTTGCTTGTTAATTTTAGAAACCATTGTTATTTCTTGCCTATATTATTACTTTGATAATTGATGACTGTTTCCTAATTTTATTTATACCAATGAATCTATTACTTGACATTCTACTGTACAAAAGATTAGTTATCTTCTCCCAATTCATTTATTCATTTGTTTATATCAGTGTGAACTAATGGATTCAGTTTTATTCAGTGCATTATAATCATTTCTATAATTTTCTGGAATTGGCCAGTGAGAGTTCTTTTAGCTAGATCCTCTATCATTTTGACATGTCCAAATCACTCTTTAAGTATTTTGTTACTTAATGGGACAACACAATGTTCTAGGACTTTCTCTGCTGCAGCCCAGAAATTAGCTCTTTCTTCAAGGAGCCCTGGTTCCTTTCCCTGTAGAAATCAAGATCTGAGTGACAGGTGTAATTCCTGTTATTGGAGTTTTGCTACTCATAGTCCCTCTATGTGGACAGAAAGAACTAAGAAATAGATATATTCACACACATGCATGCACATACACAGCTTTCGGTCCACACTATAACTAGATTTATGTCTCCATATTACATGACTTCATACTGATAGAGTCAAATATTTTAAGAATTTGGTTTTTTGGGAAAGTTTTAGATTCACAGTGAAACTGAAGGGAAGGTACAGAGATCTCTCATGTACCTCCCATCCCCCACATACATTGAAAGCCTCTCCCATTATCAGCATCCCCCACCATAGTGGAACATATGTTACAAAGTTCATAGCTGAGTCACCAAGATCATACCTTTGGTGTTTTGTCTAAAAAGTAATCGCCATACCCAAGGTCATCTAGGTTTGCTCCTGTGTTATTTTCTAGGGGATTATACATTGCCTTTTACACTTAAGGCTCTGACCTATTTTCAGTTAATTTTTGTAAAGCAGGTAAATTCTGGTCTGAATTCATCTTTGAGTATGTGGAAGTCAGGTTAATCCAGCCCCACTTATTGAAAAGATAATCTTTTCTTCATTGTATTGCTTTGCGTCCTTTGTCAAAAGTCAGTTGACCATATGTAAGGAGGGCTATCTGTTCTATTTCATCCATCTGTTTGTCTATTATTTTACCAATACCACACTGTCTTGATTATTGTAGCTTTTTTTTCAAGTTTATTTTTGTTTAAGAGAGAGAGAGAGAGAGAGCGCACGCGCGCGCGGGGGGGGGGGAGAGAGAGAGAGAGAGAGAGAGAGAGAGTGATAAAGAGAATCCCAAGCAGGCTCTGCTCTGTCAGCACAGAGCCAAACAAGGACCTTGATCTCATGAACTGTGAGATCATGACCTGAGCCAAAGTCAAGAGTTGAACACTTAACCAACTGAGTCACCCAGGAGCCCCTTGGTTACTATAGTTTTATAGTAAGACTTAAAATCAGGTAGTGTCAGGCCTCCATCTTAGTTATTCTCCTTCAATATTGTGTTAGCTTTTCTGGGTCTTTTGCCTCCCTATATAAACTTTAGAATCAGTTTTATATCTGCAAAATAAATTGCTGGGATTTTGACTGGGATTCAATTGAGTTTGTAGATCCACTGACATCCTGACAATATTGAGTCTACTTCTCCATGAATATAGAATATCTCTTCACTTATTTAGTTCTTCTTTGATTTCATTCATCAGAGTTTTGTAGTTTTTCTCAGATATTGTACGAACTTCATTAGATTTATATCTAAGTATTTCATTTCACTTGGTGCTAAATGATATTGTGTTTAATTTCAAATTCCACTTGTTCGTTGGTATAAAGGAAAAAGATTGACTTTTGTTTATTAATCTTGTATCCTGCAACTTTGCTATAACTTTTTAGTTCCAGGAGTTTTCTTGTTGATTTTTTTGGATTTGCTATATAGATAAAACTTTGAATTTCTCACCACTAAGTATGATGTTCACTGTAATTTTTTTCTACAAATTCTATATTACATTGAAGAAGTTCCCCACTCTTCCTAATTTACTGAAAGCTTTTTGTTTTGTTTTGTTTTTGTCTTTTATCATGAATGGATGTTGGATTTTGACAAAGGCTTATTTTGCATCTATGGACACAACCATGTTGTTTTTCTTCTTTAGCCTGTTTATGTGATGGATTACACTGATTGATTTTTGAATGTTGAATCAGCCTTGCGTACCTGGAGTAATTTTCACTGGATTGTGGTATGTAATTTATTTTATACCTTGTTGGATTTGATTTGCTATTATTTTGTTGAAGATTTTTGCATCTATGAATATTATTTACTTGTAATTTTTTGTCTAGTTTGGTATTAAGGAAATGCTGGACTCATAGGATGACTTAGGAAGTATTCCTTCTGCTTGTATCCTGTGAAAGAGATTATAGAAAACTGGTATAATTTCTTCCTTAAAAGTTTAATAGAAGTCATGATGGAATCCATTTGGGCCTGGTGCTTTCTGTTTTAGAAATTTATTAGTTATTGATTAAATTTCTTTAACATGGCCCTTTCACACAGTACATTTCTTGTGTGATCTTTGGTAAATTATACCTTTTGAGGAATTTTCTCATTTCATCTAGGTTTTAAAATGTGTGGGCATAAAGTTGTTCATGGTATTCCTTTAGTATCTTTTTAATGTCCGTAAGATCTATAGAATAGATTCGATTTTAGTCTATTATTAGTTGTGGCTGTGCAATGACTTTTGGACTGAAATGAGAAAAGGGGAAGGAAAAAAAGAAATAAAATAATTAAAAAGTTTTGTTTTGCTAATTTATTTCAAGACTTTATCATCATCTCCAAATATTCATTGACTTTTAACTGTAGAAAGATGTAATTTTTCCAATCCCCTCATTTTACACATGAAATAATTGAGGTAGAAGGCAATGATACTACCTGACAAAGCAGCATGTTTATGTGAATGTAAATCTATACATTTTAGCCACAACGTGAAGGCAGTCTAAGGCTTTGCCTACCAAACATTATTTTACATTTAGTTACTAAAAAGGAAATAAAATGACTAAGACTTAACCAGTTAGATTTCATATTTATTGAAGCATTACTACAAACTGGGCACTATTTCATGATTTGAATCTTTCAATCTTTTCAACAAAAACATGCAGTAGTAATTAAAAACCATGTCACTAATGAGAAGATCAGTTTTCAAGAAGATTAAATTAATTGCTGAAAGTCTAATACGATCATCAAGTACGGCTCAAATTTTGCTGAATTGATTTTAAATCTGCTGAGCTTGACAGTACATTGCTACATAAGATATTTATAACAGAAGGAGGGCTAGAGTGAACCATGGCAAATGGCAGTGAAATTAAATTAATCATTGATTTTTAAAATTAGATTGGGGGGGCGCCTGGGTGGCGCAGTTGGTTAAACGTCCAACTTCAGCCAGGTCAAGATCTCGCGGTCCGTGAGTTCGAGCCCCACGTCAGGCTCTGGGCTGATGGCTCAGAGCCTGGAGCCTGTTTCCGATTCTGTGTCTCCCTCTCTCTCTGCCCCTCCCCGTTCATGCTCTGTCTCTCTCTGTCCCAAAAATAAATAAATGTTAAAATAAATAAATAAATAAATAAATAAATAAATAAATAAAATTAGATTGGGGTGCCTGGGTGGCTCAGTCGGTTAAGCATCCGACTTCGGCTCAGGTCACGATCTTCGCAGTTTGTGAGTTCGAGCACCTCCCCCCCCACCCCTGTCGGGCTCTGTGCTGACAGCTCAGAGCCTGGAGCCTGCTTCTGATTCTGTGCCTCCTTCTCTCTCTGCACCTCCCCCACTTGTGGTCTGTCTCTCTCTGTCTATCAAAAATAAATAAATCAAAAAAAAATTAAATTACATTAGATTGTGGAAGTGACTGATGTTTAAAAATCTTACCATCTTACTTGTGAAATAATGAATCCACTCAAAAATTTGTTTCCTAATTACCTATTGTATACTGGAAATTGTGCTTTCAATGGAAAATAAGATTATTAAAACATACCATCAAACAATTAATAATCTGTATTTGGAAAAACATACAGTTAATACAGTATATATTAAACATAACAGGGAATGCTTTATGTGAAATACATGGAAAACACTATAGAAATATAGCTTTAATGAGCCAGCAAGTACTTTCAAAAAATAAAGAGAAAGAGAGAGAGAGTGATGTAAGAGATTAGAGGAATTTTCCTCTTTGAAATAAGAAAAGTTAGAGATAATATGTTCAGTGAAGCCAGGCCATATCTATTATTTTCTCTCATTACTTACTAGTGTTGCCTGGTTCACTGTAGACATCCAATACTGAATAAACAAGTAAATGAAAGAAGAGATTATGAATGAATGCTAAATCACATCATATAGCTGAGACTTTGGGCATGGAATGGGGAGTGGCAAAAGACAAATCTGGAAATATTAATGAAGCATTGAAGGTTTTCACTATTACTTTACATGATCAGGACTTAGTTTTGTGATCTTGAGCTACAGCATCCAATGGAAATATGATGTGAACTACACAAATAATTTAAAATTTTCTAGTATTCATATTAAAAATCATGAATATATGTATACTCTACATTAAAAACCACTGATATGTGGGGCGTCTGGGTGGCTCAGTCAGTTGAGCGTCCGACTTCAGCCAAGTCATGGTCTCTTGGTTCGTGGGTTCGAGCCCCACGTCGGGCTGTTTGAGGACAGCTCAGAGCCTGGAGCCTGCTTCGGATTCTGTGTCTCCCTCTCTTTCTGACCCTCCCCCGTTCATGCTCTGTCACTCTCTGTCTCAAAAATAAATAAACATTAAAAAAAATTTTAAAAAACCCACTGATACACAATTAGGGCCAAAATTGTTACTTCTTATCATTAGTGTTAAAATTATTAATGAACTTGGGCACCTGGGTGGCTCAGTTGGTTAAGCATCTGACTTCAGCTCAGGTCATGATCTCGTGGTTTGTGAGTTCCAGCCCCATGTCGGGCTGTATGCTGACAGGTCAGAGCCTGGAGCCTGCTTGAAATTCTGTGTCTCCCTCTCTCCCTGCCTCTCTCTGACTCATACTCTGTTCTCTCTCTCTCTCTCTCTCTCTCTCTCTCTCTCTCTCAAAAAATAAACATTAAAAACAGTGTTAATTAATTATTTTACATTCTTTTTTATACTGCCTTTGAAATCTGGTATTTATTTTACATTTCAGAATTACATAGTCATTCTCAATCTTAGATTAGCTCCATTTCAAATGCTCAATAGTCACATGTGCCTAGTGGATACTGTGTTAAACAGAGTCTAGGTCTAGGGGTCTTGCTACTTAAAGTGTGGTCCTTAGACCAGCAACACTTGGGAAGTTGGTAGAAATATAGAATCCTTGGCCACAGTCCAGATCAACTAAATCAAAATCTGTATTTTCCTAAGAACTTCAGATACTTGTATGCACATGACAGTTGATGAAGCACTGTTCTAGATTACCAGCTTTAATGTAGGTATGTGCATCCCAAGCAGTACAGAAGACACATGCTATTGGAATTCAGAAAGATTGGAACTATTATTCATAGTAGTTTTCTTCTAAAACTACAAAGTAGGGGCACCTGGATGGCTCGGTCAGTTAAGCATCTGACTCATGATTTCAGCTCAGGTCATGATCTCACCGTCATGAGATTGATCACTGTATTGGGCTCTGCACTGACAGTGTGGAGCCTGCTTGGGATTCTTTCTCTTCCTTTCTCTCTCCCTCCCCCACTTGTGCTTGCTCAGGTGTTCCCTCTCCCTCTCTCTCTCTCTCTCTGTCTCTCTGTGTCTCAAAATAAATAAACAAACAAAAAATAACCCTATAAAGTAAATAAAACTTTACATATGTGTTAAATTATATTCACACTGGCATTTTTATTTTGTCCAAATGTCAGATTGTCTCATGTTATTAATATCTGGTACTTTGAGGTAAGAATTAAAGTTCCACAAAGGGGAACAAACATACAGTAAATGTCCCTGGTAAGTAGGTTTATGGATTTTATTATTTATTATGTTTCCTAGCAATAATTAAACTAACAAAGTGGAGACTATAAAATATTTTTTTTTGCAAAAACAAGAACACAAAGCAAAATAAAAAGTAGCAGAGATAACCATTTTAATTCTTACAGAAACTCTTCTTTAGTCTCAATTATAAGCAAAAGAAAAATGATGATGATATAGTCAGACTTACTAAACAGTAAGGTGAAAGCTGTAAGATCAAAATATCTACTTGAAATATAGATTAATATTCTTATAGTTAATGGTGAATTTAGCCCCTAGTGTATATTGTGTTTTGAGATATTACCTGATAATAGTATAAAGCCTGTATGATTAGTAAGACATTTGAAATATTTTTAATTTAATCTTCTTTGTTAGACATTTCCTCCATTCGGCTTTGCCTTGGGGAGTTCCAATTTGCAACAGTTGTCTCAATATAATTATTGATAGCAGCCCCTTTTGTTCTAAAAAGAGACACTGTTTGGAAAAGAAATCATTTGGTCACCCTGTTTATCACGTGAACTTAACATTTGTCTTTTGGGTGTTTTATAGTATGTGTAATGTATAAGTACAGTACATGTACATGATTTTAAAATGAATGACCATATATTCTTGTAAAAAAGATTTTTTTTGTTATGTTAGAGATTGCACAGTGAAGACCTGACTTGTGAAAACCTGGAATGTTTCCCAGGTTCACTCTTAGCCCCGTGCTTAATTATTCCCGGCAGCCCCTTTCAGGCCAGGAATATGTGTTCCCTCTCAGACTGATGCAAAGTGACAGTCTAAGCAGAACTGTGTATTTTTCTCTCCTCTCTCTCCTCTCTCTGCTCCCTAATTGTGGGAAGAGGGGGAAATAATTGTTAGGAATTTCTGAGGCCTTTCCTGCACAGCACATTGTTTACTGACCGAAGGAAAAGCAGAATCAACAGGAGGAAGCCACTTAACCGAGCTGAGTAAGAGTGTCCTGTAAAGCCTTGAAGGCAAATTTGCCAACTGTAAAGTGGATCATCCACTTCCGTTCACCTGGGAGAAGTTAAAGGTACTCTGGAAATGGAAATACTTAGGTTGTAAGCCAAAAAATTAAAATTAAGGCAAAAATTAACATTGAAATGGTTAAAAATGGGCCCCCCCCTCTAAATTAAGAGATGTTCATAGAATCTCTGAAATCCTTTTTGAGTTCTAAGCGTCTGTATTAAGGAAATAAAACTTATACAGTTGTTCTTTTCCATTTCATGTATATATATACTGTTACTTTTTACTTAAATGAAAGAGAACTAGGATTAACAGACTTTGGGGAATGAGTGATGAAATGTGTGTAACCCATAGAATGAGACAGGTAAGGCACTTGGGAGGGGTCAACCGAACCAGCAATTGAATGCCCCTCCTATGTGGAAACCAAAGAAGCGGAAGCTTCTCTGTCACACATGACTCTCCACGGCAGAGAAAAAGGTGTGAGGCAGGACACACTGCCTATCAAATATAGCAGGCATTTGGCAGGGAATGCCATCGAAACTTTAAATTGCAGGTGTGTCTTTTCTACTTAGAGAAGTCCAGTCCTATGCAGTTGCTCCCTTAGCACCAGATTTTTGGTATTTTTCACATAATGATGGGGCAAGTTTTCTCAAAGTGTGTTCTTTGGAATACTCATTTTTCCAATATGCTGGGGAGAAAAGATACCACTTTCAAGTAAATGGAAGAAAACCTTCACGCTTTACTACTGTCCTAAAATTCACACTGCACATTCACATACTTAATGGTCTTAGAACTTCTTGCAGTAGCCAAATTGGTTGCTTAACTTTCTTTATTTCATCATTACTGAAGCAGATTAAATTTCAGAAACTTTACTGTGAGTAACATCTGATTAGTATTCCAGGAAACTGGTATACCACAGAAAATATTTGGAAATTACCAGAATGGAGGAATATTGCTGGCATACCACTGTTTTTAGGATGCTGTTGGCCTTGATATGAATACCTAAGTTTAAAGAAAAGATACATATTAGGTAGTATTAGTAAAGCATTTTCTTTAATTTTAGTTGAATTCCAATTTCCCTTGCTCAGTTAATTGAGCCTTCCTCTGTCTAAAATAGCATTGTTGTTTTCATTCCTATATCAATGCATTGGCAAAAGCCTGGTTAACAAAGAACCTGACAAACAATATTGTGATATTCTCAGATATGAAACCTGTGATTTTACCAAGGCTAGGATGGATACATGGATATAGATACATATCTATCTATCTATCTATCTATCTATCTATCTTTCTCTCTATATATGCATATATATCTACATATATATATGAATTTTAGCCATAGTGAATATTTATGAAATGGATAGACATACCCTCAGAAGTATAGTGTTGAAAACCAACATTGTTGCCATTTGGATGATATAATATACTGTCGGAAAATAACTGCATTTACATCTCAGCTCAGGATTATTATTTATTTCTTATGGTGAAAAAAAAAAGCTGAGCTAGAAAAACAGAAAATTCCCTAAAGAATTTCTTGTTGGTGCCTGGGGACCAAATAGTATAAGTTTTCCAGATGCTCAGAGATAATGGTGTAATCTGACCTGCCCGTACTATGGTTAACTTGGTGGAAGTGTGGGAAAATATCTTTCAGCGCTGGACTTTGTAATCTAGTCTCATTTACAATCGATATGAGTGATACAGCTTGAAGAATAAAATAAAGCCAATAAGTAGTATTGGTGAAGGAAAATGATATTTAAAAATGTCCCAAGATGTTATTACCAATACGATTTTATTGTCTTGCCTACTTCCTCAAACCAAGTGATTTTAGCCAAAGTCACTTAACCTATTTGAATTGAATAATAAATATAGTTATTCTATTACTTTTATTTCTCAGCTGACTCTAGTATTAATTACTGATAATGATGGATACAAAGAGCCCATTATATGTGATAATAATAAGTGATTACAAATAGTTGGGTTAACAAACTAGTAAAGTGACAAACATCTAAAAGAATTATGTCTTTAATTGTCTCCCCCCAAAATATTTTGGATTCCATAAAATCAACAACAGGTGCGTGTGAAATTATCATGCCTATGTCTTGTTTCTTTTCATACGTTCTAATTTTTCTTTGGCTGTTGGTTTTTTGTGTGACCAGTTGAAATGGCCCTATCGACATAAACTATACTATCACTTTACCAAGATAATTAAATTTTGTTTTGTTTTAGTTATTTTATTCATAAATTCCATCAATTATCCACGCTGTGGCAGCCAAGGTGCCGAGAACTCTGGGTTTATCTTTCAACAGGACAGACGTAGTACCTGCCTTAAAGAAGGTTATAAATTGGTGAGAAAGACAATGACAAACAAATAGACTAAGTAATCACATTTAGTAATTAAAGGGAGTACTGAGGTATAACATATTATTACCTCACATCAAGGACAAAGGTTGCACTATGAGAAGCATTATATTATAATCATAATATTTGCATCTTTGGTGGTGTATGTTCCTGAATTTCTGAGGATGATCTTTCTGGCTGGATTTCAGTGTGACATAACCTTTGAAGAGTGTTGACAGTTTTGAGCCCACTCCACCAGGCCATCCTGTATCTTCCATGATTAAGGTTAGGGGTGAGGGTCATGGTTGCAAAATAAAGGACAGTCAGTGGCTTGTGTAAGTTTGTTTATGATTATGTTGGAAGTATCTGCCCAGGTACCAGAATTACCTGGTCATTTGGCAAAATGAGTTTCTAGTAATACTCAAAAACCAGATAAACTGCCTTTAGGAGGTGGACGATCTGCTTTTTCCTTTATTCACATTGATGTTTCTTTAGTGAATGTGATCATCCACAAGTTTTAATTCTGACCAGGGTTGAAACTGCTGAACCACTTTTGCTTTGTGGGTCCATTATTTTAATGGCTTCAAATGGGTGTGCATCTGTGTCTTTGAAATCACTGCACTTCAGAGGAGGTAACTAAAAAGTAAACAAAGAGAGAAAGAGAAAAAGGAGAGAAGAAACCAGAATGAGATTAGGAAGAAAGATGGTATTGTCTACAACGTATAGTCCATATGTGTGTCTTACAAAAGATTATGTCTTAATGATTCTTCAGTTTATCCCATTATAGCAAATTGCCTCAGAAGTGTGAGTGATAGAATCAGAGAAATTCGGTCCTACTAATATGACAAAAGCAGCCTATTCACCAAGTGAAGCAGCCTACCTCAGGGATTAAGAGAACTAACCTACCTGAAAGTTCCATTTTGTAGAAATGGGTGTGTTATAGCCAAATTATGGAAAGAGCCTAAATGTCCATCAACTGATGAATGGATAAAGAAATTGTGGTTTATATACACTATGGAATACTACGTGGCAATGAGAAAAAATGAAATATGGCCTTTTGTAGCAACGTGGATGGAACTGGAGAGTGTGATGCTAAGTGAAATAAGCCATACAGAGAAAGACAGATACCATATAGTTTCACTCTTATGTGGATCCTGAGAAACTTAACAGGAACCCATGGGGGAGGGGAAGGAAAAAAAAAAAAAAAAGAGGTTAGAGTGGGAGAGAGCCAAAGCATAAGAGACTGTTGAGAACTGAGAGCAAACTGAGGGTTGATGGGGGGTGGGAGGGAGGAGAGGGTGGGTGATGGGTATTGAGGAGGGCACCTTTTGGGATGAGCACTGGGTGTTGTATGGAAACCAATTTGACAATAAATTTCATATATAAATAAAAAAATAAAAAATAAATAAAAAAAAAGAGAAATGGGTGTGTTGCTAGAGCTCGTGACACACAATTTCTGTCTATAGATTGTGCTTATGTTTTAAAAATGTTTTAATATTTGTTTATTTTGAGAGAGAGAGAGAGTGCATGCAAGTGGGGGAGGAGCAGAGAGTGAGAGAGAGAGAGAGAGAGAGAGAGAGAGAGAGAGAATCCCAAGCAAGCTCCATGCTGTCAGTGCAGAGCTTGACTTGGGGCTCCATCCCATGAACCGTGAGATCATGACCTGAGCCAAAATCGAGTTATACACTTAACCAACTGAGCCACCCAGGTGGGACTAAATTGTGCTTCTTTTTAATTAATTTTTTAAAAACTTTAAAATTTGTAGCTGTTTTCCTTTTATTCCTTTCTTCTCAAAAAAAAAAAAGCCAAACAAACAAACAAACAAAAACCGCAATCCTAATGTGTCCCTGAGATTTACCAATCAAGAAAGCAAGTCAAATCAATAAAAGATGGATGTACATAAGGATAAAAAAATAAAATTTTAAATTTAAAAATTTTAAAAAGGATTGTGACCTGAGCCAATGAATAGCAAACTAGATCCTAAAGAACAGAGCCCTTCAAACTTGCTGGGACTAACTGGAGGGGGGGGGGGGGGGCGCGGGATTTAGTTCTCAGTTTTGTCATCTTCCCTTAGTTCACTCTCCCCTTGCTTCCACTCTTACAGCAGGTCAAATAAAGGTCTGGATGTGGTATACCCCGCAGAGGGTCTGTAAGGCACACAGCTGTTTGTATTTGGTACACAGGTGTTTCAGTCTTTAGTTTCCATCATGCCAAGAGCAGATTTTGAATGGAAAATAATTCACAAAATTTTCTGTACCTGGTTCACAGAATTAAGCCCACCCAGGTTGAAAAGGAAAACAAGGCTCAGTGCCACCTCAACTGTTGTGACCGACCAGACAAGCAGGTAAATCATTTGAGAAGATTTCCAAGCTTAATCCTTTGAAAATTGATCTTACCTCAGGGGGATACCAAATCATATTCTCCATCTAAATGTCCCCGCTTTAAGCTATGCTTGCTCAACAAGTTTTGTAGGAGAGAAAAATATTTTTTGCCTTGAACCAATGTGAATTCATCGTAAAGAAAATGCTTTATCCTTATTTTCAGCAGTTAAATGAAGCTTCTTTCAAAAAGTTACTTTCTATTATAAAATAATTACTATAATCTGTTCATATATTCCGTGGAATATGCACAGAATCGTGCGTATTTCTAAAGACACTAACGTCAGTATTTTAGCCAAAAGTAATTTCTGCCACAGAGTCAAACGCAATGAAATATCAAACGACCAACTTTTTTGAAAGGAAGTAATATACTACATGGGTAGTTGCTTATGCAAACTTAAATAATCATAGTAAATAAAAATAATAATATAATGTTTATTTCATTACCTTTATTTTAGGCTAACATGGAACATGTTACCGAGGCAAATGTTTGACTTGCAAGATAGGTGACCCCGATTTTAATCTGTGCTCTGCCATCAATTAGCTGTTTTTTTTTTAATATAATTCCCTTAACCTCTCTTGATTTAAATTCAATTATCCTTAAAATTGGAGAGTTTGACTATATTATCTCCTAGGTCCCTAGAAGCTGTAAAATCTCTTTGATGCTAAAAGGCCAACCTCACATAATTCCCATCTCCATCAGTACAGATGTTTCTATCTGGCCCAGTTTTGATCAGGGTTTATATGAACTAATGACATGAATATCGTGTCCATGATAAACTACTTCAAATCTATATTTCACTTCTTAGGTTTTTATTAACATACATTTTTAAAGTTATATATCAAATAATTAGTATTTTAACTCCAACAATTAAACCAAATCAGATATACTAGGAACAGAGTGGTTCTAGTTCTTTGGGATAATAAAGATTGCTAAATAATCTGGCGTGTGTGTGTGTGTGTGTATAGACATATATGTATGTGTGTATATATATGTATATATATGTATGTATGTATATTTGTGTGTTTGTGTGTGTGTGTGTATATATATATATATATATATATATATATATATATATATATTTTTTTTTTTTTTGCCAGTTGACAATTTTAGGCTATTTATTGTTCCAGGATGCCAGAAGGAGGGAGAATTTCCAAAGAGAGAGAGAATGGGTGTGGAGGGGAGGAAAGAGAAGGGAAGGGGAGGGGGAGTGAGGAAAGGGGAGGAGAGGAGAGGAGAGAGAAGGGGAAGAGGAAGAGGAAGAGTAAGGGAAAGGGAAAGGGAGGGAAGGGAAGGGAAAGAAAGGGAAAGGAAAGAAAAGGAAAGGAAAGGAAAGGAAGGGAAGGGAAGGGAAGGGAAGGGAAAGGAAAGGAAAGGAAAGGAGCAAAGAACAGTGAGAGTAAGAAAAGCCTTCTACTAGTTGTGCAGAAAGGTTCATTTCATTCACAGGAGGAGTCACTCTGAGGTTGCTCAATGATCAGCCATATGTGTGAGTAGCAAATTAGAACCATTCGTTTTCCTTGAGGTGGCACTGCAATTCTCGGGAGTAGTGTGGATACGCTGATGGGTCATAATTAGTTGGAGGTGAATTTCAAGTAATTTGATATTTGTTAAAGGAGCAAACTTTGCAAATGATTTTCTTTAAAGTAAATCAGAACACATTTAGGTTAAGCCTATAATAATAACCCTTTTGCTTCTATTCTGACATTCTGTCTTGAGCAGAAAGAAAAAGTAGAGTAATAGAGGGCTGTAAATTGTTCACAACTCTGATAGTGCGTGCCTGTCTAGCTGAGAAAGTCAAGGAAACCCTTTGGATGAAAATTGCATAAACTGAACTCAAGTTAGCCTAAGGAAAAAGGTAAAATACTGGGCAGGGCAAGGATAAAGGTTTGCTTCAAATTTTACTGAAGCAGGTACTCAGTTATTCCACTGACCTTCCTCTCTCATTTGTACCTGAAACCTTTCCGTGCTTCATTTACTTACTGCAGACCTTGTGTTACAGGACCATTCCATTTCAAACTGGAGATGAGAGGGCAAATGTCACAATACACGTACATGTACACATGCATGCTATATATGTATATGTGTACATGTGCTGAGTCTTTTCTTTACATATATTACAGAGTATGTGCCATATACATATTATATACATATTAAAATGTATTATATGTTGTATTAATATGTGTGCATATGCGTTTATGTATTTATATATGTATACATATATACATATTTACATATATGTATATGCATATTTATTTATATGTGTGTGTGTGTGTGTGTGTGTGTGTGTGTGTGTGTGCGTGCTCCTGGGGAAAGACTGTGTTTCACTCAGATAGTATGGTATTTTGGTACTTCCACCTTAACGATAAATCATCACGGCCATCAGGAACTGATGCCATATCCAGAGGACTAAAGTACAATGACATACAGCTTCACCAGAATACACTGGATGTTAATATGGAAGGAGTGTGTAAAAGCAGTGGTTCTCTGCTGAGTTGCAGGAATAAAAGTTTTTACAGCTAATTAATTTGATTATTCCCTTCAAAAATATTTGGAAAACAGAAACAGAGGAATAGAGTTACAGAGCCACCATTTCCATTTTTAAAGCTGTTGGCCTCGTTCAATTTACATACAGTTTGCTTATTTATTGCTATAAAAGAATCAAACAGGTTATAAAAAAATAGAAATTAATACACCAATCAGGCTGTTAACTGTGAGACATATAAGCAAGCACTTAATATGATTTAAAAGTGGAAAAAGGGTTTTCTGTCCTAAAATTACAACTTGGCATTTCATAGCTGTGACTAAAAAACAAGACTGATTTAATTTGGTTAATTAGTCTTCGTGTAATTGACTATGTGTGTGTTAAGGAATATTTGGTGATTTTATTAAATATTTTAGACACTTAAATGACCACTGAGTCACTTTTATTTTAGCTTTTACTTCCATGCTGTTTTGTACAGACCTAGTCCTAAAGCTAAAGATCATCTTGTTAATGGTGACATTATAATGTCTTTATTTTTATTAGGAATAACAAATAACAGTACATGTGTTTTTAAGCATAGGTCTACCTATGTGGAAAGACCTAGAAGAAAATTCCATTTTTAAAGACTCAGGAACTATTGCTTAAAATAATATATACAAGGGGCAACTGGATAGCTTAGATGGTTAAGCATCCGACTTTGGCTCAGGTCATGATCTCGCGGTCCATGGGTTCCAGCCCCACATCAGGCTCTGTGCTGATAGCTCGGAGCCTGGAGCCTGATTCCGATTTTGTGTCTCCCTCTCTCTCTCTGCACCACACCCACTCGCACTCGCTTGCACTCTCTCTCTCTCAAAAATAAATAAACATTAAAAATTAAAATAATAATATATACAATTTTTTGGCATAGGTACAGGATTGTTTATTGCCATCTTCTGACAAATTTACTCAGTGTTAGATAAAATACTAGGTCCTGAGAATTTTAAAAATCTGTATAGTGATCCTTACCCTTAAGAAGTTGATACTCTCACAGTTGTGTGTGTGTGTGTGCATATGTAGGAAAGTTGAATAAAGACTACACAGTGTGAAAAGATATTTTATTTTATTTTTTTTTAATTTTTTTTTTCAACGTTTATTTATTTTTGGGACAGAGAGAGACAGAGCATGAACGGGGGAGGGGCAGAGAGAGAGGGAGACACAGAATCGGAAACAGGCTCCAGGCTCTGAGCCATCAGCCCAGAGCCTGACGCGGGGCTCGAACTCAACGGACCGCGAGATCGTGACCTGGCTGAAGTCGGACGCTTAACCGACTGCGCCACCCAGGCGCCCCTGAAAAGATATTTTAAAATATTATATGCAATAATGTGTAAGTATTTTAAAACTTGCCATCGTACCTTTGCCAAAATTGGTGAAATTCACTTGACAGGCATTTTTACCCAATATACTGAAAATTAAATTAAGGAGTATGAAATGACTTTCATAGATTTGACTATATTTCACTTATAATCTTTGTTATTTCTATGTGTATGATAAACAACCTGCAACTGTGATTTGATAGACACATCAGTGATTAGGTAATGCTTATATTTAAGGTTGTAAATATTCTCAATAAGCTCTTATATAGAATATTCACATCCTTTCTGAACCATTCTAGCAAGTCCTGTGGTGACCAAACTTCAGCTAATTCATCATTCCTATTTTCTCACTCACCAGCTAAAGCAATTTCCTTCCATTTGTGTGCCAGTTGGCCCTTCAAGTTTCTTTTCAATTATGTTTTTAATTTTTTTGCGTTGTATTTGGCTTCCCATATCATTCCAATTTTAGGTAGTACCTCTTTCTCACTCCGTGACTCATAAGTCATTTTTTTTTCATTTCTTTCTTCTTAACTCAAAAATGTGAATTCCCCAAATTTGCCAAAGGATAATGATTTCATATTCCATAGTTACAAGCTCACACCAAAGTTGTTTAATTTTAAAGTCACTTTCTCATATACAATTTCACCTACACTGTGTAATGCCGAAATGGTCTCTTGCTTTCCCTGTTAGTGCAGTACTACTAGAAAGTTTTCTAAAAACACGACTTTGACCAATTCAAAAATGTTCAGTGGGCCCTCATTTCTTACCAAATTATGTTATAATTCCTGTTCTAACATTCAAGAACGAGCATTCCTGCTGAGATACTAATAATTTTCTAGCAATATTTTTATTGTTTATATATAGCCTGTATATCAGTTATATCTCCTGAGCATTAAAATGTACCCTGAGCTTCATCTGAGCAAGATTGCTTGCTCACAAGGAAGCAAAATGGCTGGAGTTTGGGGCAGAGAGGAAATCAGAGAGATGGCAGGGATGAGACTGTCACTGGCTTCGTCTACTATGGTACGCTGAGTAGTGCAGACAGAGCTATGTGAAGGGAGGTTTTCAGATAGTTGGGCAGGTGTGGTGACACGGTGGAACATAAATATTTAGTTCTGGTTCACTCTAAATATTTGTTAACAAAATAGTATAGCCCTCTGAATAGCCAAAGAAAAGAGCAGAACGTAGTTACAATTCTGAGATTTGGTTCAGAGATCTTTCTCTTGTATTCACAGTACAAGAATCCATAAGCTAGAGTAAAAGCAGTAGCTCAGAGAATACGTACAGGACCTTCGGAAACAAATAAAAATGATTAGATGTGATTATAAACTTAGCTTGGTTGCTTGCTAGCCTTGATACCTGGGGTAGTTCTTTAATTTTTTAAGCCCTAAAGTTTTGAAAATTTCAGGGGCACCTGGCTGCTTCAGTGGGTAGAAAATGTGACTCTTGCTCTCAGGCTTGTGAGTTCAAACCCCACATTGGGTGTGGAGCCTACTTTAAAATAAATACTTTTTAAAAATTAATGAATAAATACATGTGTAAATAAATAAATAAATAAATAAATAAATAAATAAATAAATAAAATAACTTTTAAAAACTTCAAGACAAAACTCAAGTAGAAATCTTGAACTACAACATAGAGTTCTCTGGGCTTAGAAATGGGTTCAGGCATCAGCAGAACCTTCAGTTGCTAGGAAAGTGGGCAAGTAGGCTGATGACTAGGGTAGGAACTCAAAATACAGGCCACATGAAAATTGAGACAGATGATTGGACAATTTCAACTCATAAGAATCTAGAAGCAAACTAGCCAACATTAACACAATATGACCCAGGACAACTTACCAGAGACAGTGACTTGGTATCTAAATTTCCACTGAAGATCAAGACATTTATCCAGAAGACTGAGTGTGCCCTGGCCCAAGGCAGCCTCAAGCAGTCTAAAGAGGAACTCCCAAACCCTCTCCCCTCCAAATTAAAAACTGGATTTTGGTTTTTTAGGCATGATTGTGGCTCATTCTCATGATGAATAGTGCTCTGGGGTACTAGAATCCTGCATGGTTATGAGGAGCATCTCAGATCTGTGTACCTGAATGCATTTTATCTGAACCACATGGATCCAAAATTGGGGTAGAAACCTAATGAAAATACGTTATCTTAATATATCGGTATCCCTGAATTTATTGCTGTTACCAGGAGCCAGAACAAAACCACAGGAGTAATTTTTCTTATAGAATTTTGGCTCTTCTACTGCTATCCTTAGCCAGAAGCACAATGCCTGCGTATTCAGGAGAATTAAAAAGAACAGGGGGAAAAGTTATCTACATTGTTGTAGGCCCCCCAAGTAGTTTGCTTCAGGTTACTATTTATTTTTTCTCAAATATTTACATTCTCTCATAACACATTCTGGAATCATAATGTTATATTGTATAAAGTGTTTCATCTTTGGGAAGAGCTGAGAAGATATTTATAAACTTGTATTGGCAGGAATACAGACTAATGAAGATGTAAAATATTCATTATCTGATTAAAATAAAAATACAGACTGAATTAATACAAGAAAAGGGAAGAATAACATAATGTCATAAACAGTAGTGGAGAATCCATCATCCATGTCTATCTTTTGTGGAAAGACTCATTTTGTGATGCTGACTCATTTATAATTTGTTTACAACTTTAATTGAAAGGGAAATTAACTCATGCTATGTTTTACTTTTGACAGTTTCAGGTATGCCAGAATAGATTTTTATTTCCATTTTCAAATGTCAGCACTAACACTCTAAAGAAGAAGTTCACTAATGGTTGGAACAATTTATATTGGGATGCATTTTTCCTTTTAGGGCAAGAGTCATTATTATGATTATCATATGTATCTAATATGCACTCTGTTTTTAATGAGTACTGGAAGGATGTAGGATAAATATCCTGCTTTCAAATACTGTAAAACCTGATGCAGGAAATAATGAGTTTGACCATCATTTGTAGAGATAAGTATTAAAGGCAGTGTGTGTGTGTGTGTGTGTGTGTTTGTGTGTGTGTGTGTTTGTGTGCGTGTGTAAAGAGCAAGCATTAATAGCAAATGCTTATACAGCATTGACAATGTGCCAGATGTTATAAATGCTTTAAACATATAAACTAATTTAAGCTTACAAGCTATGTGTTAGATACTTTTATTGAACGCATTTCATAGACACACAGGGACATATAATATAAGATGTTCCAATAAAGGAAATGCAAAGTCTGGCTAAGAAAAAGACACTGCATGTCCGGTTGCCAACATTAAAATTATAGGCCCTACAAGATTGGTTTGTTGTAGTTCTGAGGCAAGCACTCCTGACCTTGTGTTCTGTGCTACCTACCATATTACCAAGAGGGAGTGATTGGGACAGCCAGACTGTGAATTCTCCTGCCTGCATGTACATGGTTGAGGTCCACAAGATTACATAAGAGTACAGAGTCTATCACATATCCTTATAATGAAATATATTTTAGAATTGGGGGATATCCTAAAGCAATTGAATCAGTGAAAAAATATATTATACAACAGCTAATAAAAAGGGAAGATACTGTACGTAAATGAAAAAAAGTTCCATTTGCTAAAGTATGTGATTGCCATTATTTATTTTTAATTATGCAAAATTAAAAAAAACATTTTTAATGTTTATTTTTGAGAGAAAGAGAGACAGAGTGCAAGTCAGGGAGGGGCAGAGAGAGAGGGAGACAAAGAATCCGAAGCAGGCTACAGGCTCTGAGCTGTCAGCGCAGAGCCCCAGGTGGGGCTCCAGCTCGTGAGCCATGAGACCATGACCTGAGCCAAAGTCAGATGCTTAACCGACTAAGCCACCCAGGTGGCCCTAATTATTCCAAATTTTAAAAGACCTATAAATATACGATTTATACCCAATATTAAACCTTCTTAAAGGCAACTCCTTCAATTTTCTCCACAAATAAACTGCATTTTATCCTTTCCACAGATCATCTATGAAATGTCTATTCTGTCTGTAAGTTTGAGTCTGAATAAGCTCCAGCAGTTTCTATAAGCTCTTAGTCTGTACTTTGTGAAATAGTCATCTGACCTGTAATGCTGATGGAACGTGAGTAGAAAAAAATTATTTAGATGTTTGCCATACATTGAGTCAGTCTACCCAGGATTGGTGAATTAAAAATTGATTTAGGTTGAAATGTTTCTCCTGATTGTATTTGTAAAAAAGTTGTCTTATCACCCATATCGATAGTTAAATTTATAGATACAGCTATAGTTATGGATATGGATATAGATTTCCCTAGCTCTTCCTGTAATGAAAAGTAATTTAATGCAAAAAAAAAATCCACACTACCATCATTTTAAAAGTTGCATATGTTTCACTGAATATATACAGTAGTATGATTATATATTGAAAATATAGTAATCCTGAAAAGTGTAATTATGTTAAAGCTATACTTGATATGATTTCTCAATTGACATAAAACAATAATGTGATCAAGTAGCATTCAATTTAGTAGCATTAAAATTACTCTAGTGAAAGTGTACAAAATTCTCCAAGGAGGGTCAAACATACATAACTTTGCTTTCATAGATGCTCTTGGTTCAAAAGCTCTTGCATAACTGTTAAAAGAAGATCTTCTCTGTCAAAAGAAGATAACATTATTCACTTTAATGAATGTGAGGATTATAATTATAAATAATAATTATAAATAATATTATTATTATTGAGAAAGTTATATTTTATTTATCTTGTTTATCCATGAAACTCTTAAAGGTACGCTAGGCTACGGGCACCTGGGTGGCTCAGTTGGTTAAGCGTCCAGCTTCGACTCAGGTCATGATCTCACTGCTAGTGACTTTGAGTGGGCTCTCTGCTGACAGCTCAGGGCCTGGTGCCTGCTTCAGATTCTGTCTCCGCATCTCTGTGCACACACCCCACCCCTCCCCCATCCCCCGCTCATGCTCGTTCTCTCTCTCTCTCTCTCAAATATAAAACAAAACGTAAAAGATTTAAAAAAAAAAACTTAAAAGTTTCAGTCATTCTCATATTGCATTCTATTCATTTATCCATTCATTTGTTCACCAAATATGTATTTATTGACTACCAACTAAATGTTAGTCACCATTCTATCTGTTGTAGGTGTAATGAAGTATAGGAAATGTCTGAAAAGAATTGAGGCAGATGATCACGTAGAGCATCAAGAACTCTTGCTATGTGTTGTATCCTCAGTGGGCTTTGCTCTAGATCCCATCCTCACCCCAGAAACAGCGGGGTGCCTTGCCGTCCTTTTATGGTTTGTTATACTTCCAAGTGCTCCGCTTCCTTTTGACTGGGCTCATCTCCCACTTCTTCACTTACACCTTACTTTAATGCCTTCTCCTAACTAAATGTCCTCCTTTATGACATCTATATCTCCTCCTGAGCAACATTTGACCAGGGAAAGATAGCACTTCTTTCCCAGCACTGTAAATATTCCTGTTTTCTTTTCTAAAATAAATACCTAGGGTTTATTGCAGAAAAATTAAATAATACTTGTTTATTTTTATGCTCTTCTTTTTTTTTTCAGTAGCATATCCACATCACACTTTCCCCAATCCCCTCATCAGATCTTTCCCACCCCTCACACCAACACACGCATGTACAAATGTCTATATATATCTTACATACTTTTGAGAGGTCAGTCTTGCACAGCTTTAGGAAACCAGTTTCTGTTTCCAGAATGATGGGGTGGAGTAGAAAATTTGGAGAATTGTTCTCATATCTTTGGTGGCAATTTGTCCTAAAGGTGGTAGCCAAATTGAGGCCATAAGAAACAAACTCCATTTAAAAACTACACATTTACACAGGATCTATGCAAAAGCAGTATTCTACATAACCTCTCATCTGTAGTATAAACTGAGTGAAAAAGTTGTTAATCATCATTGATTGGTTAAGAATACAATGTGGCTTTTGAATGTATAGATGCTTTATTTTAGTGTGCTTGGGAAAACTAATTCATATGAAAATGAGTAACATACAGGTATCTCAGTATTGAAGTTGTTCAAACATCCTGGTCTCTAAAATACAAAATCATCCTAAGTTATTCCTTTTCGTTGCCAAAACTTTAGTTTCTTGGTCACAGAAACCAGTTTTGTGCAACAAGGGAAATATAACAGATGGCAAAGCCACAGCTCAGAAAAGAAAAAAAAAATCATCCCTTCTGGTTTAGATAATCCCTGGAGGTTTGCTTTTAGAATAAGACTAGTTTCCTACAGCAATACCTTAAAAAGAAGAGTGAGGTTTTGTGGTTGGAATTTATGACCAGAAGTGAGGAATACTAGGTTGTAATTTTGGTGACATCATTTATTCATTGTCTCTTACAGTGGTAAAGTAGCACTGATTAATAAATAAATATTGACAGACTGTTTCTAGGACTCTGTGAAAAGCACACGAAGCAAATATTCATTGTCACCAGAAATATGTAAAATATTAGAATTCCAATATCAGATGGCAAAATAAATGAAACATTTATTTTGAGAGACTTCTTTCTACCAGTCTGAATATATGGAAAATCATGCAGAAACTAAGAGTGATTGTCTCAGATTGTTTTTTTTTTTTCCACAAGGTTGAGAGAATGGTATTGAAAAGGGTAGAATTATCTTCTCAAAATACAGTATATAAATCTTTCTTTGGATTAGTATGTCACAGTTTCTCTTTCCCTTCAACTTTTACATGGTGGGGAAGAATTCCTCAGGAGTTCAGCAGAAACATCCATCTATGAATACCCGTTGTCCACAGGAAGTGAGGTGAGTTTGATAAAATAGTCACAACTAAGCAAGGGCAGCCTCTGACCTTTGGAAATAGAAGTTTTTGGAATAGAAGTTCTCTAGTTTGAGAACCTGAAGTTCTCATGCGCCCACTGACCCCCAAGAAGGAACAACCTAAGTAAATGAAGTGCTGGACGTGAATCTAGAAGGTGAAAGAGGGGGAACCAGTCACCATCTGATGCTGTGTAAGAAAGTGCTGCCAGAAGAAGTGTAGAGAAAGATTTGTCTCTGAAGACAAAGACTTGACCTCAGAGCTTAAAGGGAGAGGTTGTTCTCTCTCCGATCAGATAAATCCTGAATATCTGCGCTTGCTTTGGAGTTATCACAGAAAGGTACAAACGTGAGAACTGAAATGCCATTCTATTAATACATTTAAAATCGGACCAGAAATCTTTATCGTATTTTATCTGATTTTTACCCACATGTTTTTCTTTCATTGGTTTATTAAGTTATTTGGGTCATGACATTCATCCTGTTTAAACCATTTTCTTTACTTTTATGAATATAAGCACACCGATTTTTGCTCCACTTAACCACTAGCAAAAATTAGTGCCTTTTATAAAATTTTGTTCTGAGTCTTTGTTGCTTTTCAGTTTCATTTATGGAGAGCCAATGCACACAGCACTGATGAATCAGATTAGGGAAAATCACAGCAGGCATTGTTTAGGATTGCTGTTACAGAGCAGGTACACATTCTTGTTCCAAAACAAGGGACCTGAGCATTATGCCAATGCCTGTATGTTTATGCATCTTAATACTTTAAATGTTACCTGATTACATTGTATGAAATCCTAATTATATACCAAGGAAAATTAAAGGTAATAGAAATCTGTGTTTCAGAATGCATTATGGCCCCAGTTCCCTAATGTCCTGGGGGAAATATGTAAGTTTTAAAACAGGTAGCATGGTAAACTAGCTTTACAGTAGATTTGAACTGCAGATGGGTTACTTGTTACAAGTTCAAAGAACTCCAGTAGAGACTAAAATAAAATTAAAAAAATTAAAGTGCCCAGCCTGTTTTTGATGAGTGTTTGACATTTATTACTTCCTTTGGCTTTTTTTTCCTTTAAAAAATGTTGTGTGATTTAGAAGGACCAAACCTTTGCTTGCTATGGAGTCAGAAATTGAGTTAGAAAATGATATTCCCTTGTCACCATTTGATTCATGGAAAATCATGGAGACACTGTCTTTCCCCAAATGATTTTTGACAGTTTTCTAAATCCCCCTTTCAACTATCTGAGCCGTCTAGGTCTGGAATACCTATGCCATGGGAAAACTCAGAGGGGAAAAAAGAAAAGCAAAAATATAATCTATTACCGTTAGATTTCATTTTTTTCCAGCATCTACTTCTTCACCAGCAATGAGAAAAGTTGTCAAATAGTCAAACTGGGAGAGGTCCTGCCTGGCCCAGCACAACTGAGCTTTTATCCAGGGAAAAGAGTCATTATAGGGTTCAGAATACTTTTTATTTATGTCTCATAAACAAGTTTAAAAATAACACCAAAAAAGGATGTTAACCATATGCCATCTCACAGTTTGTGACTAAAGGGGATAAAGTTACCAAAGTTCCCTCAAGCCCTTTGAACTTGAGAGCCAGTGTGCATTTTCCATTCCATTGTACAATATGATAAACAGTAACCCCTTCATTGCTATTCTAGAGTGGGTGGTAGGCTCCCTTTGTTCAGCAAACTCACTATAACACATCATTTTTATTTCTGTAGCTAGTCAGAATACTTCAAACAGATGCTTATATTTACCAGGCTTTTGTTTTCCTTATTTGCCCTTTAAAAAAAAATCTTTTAGATAAAACCATGACTGAAAAATCAGAGGTTAAAAAATGTGCAAAAGGATCCTTAGGTCTCAGAGCAGTGATCAATTATAAAGAATTTTAATGGGGTTTTAAGAATATATTTCATCAGTAAAAATAGACAAGTTAAAGATAAATCATTACTTTCAGGTAAGAAGATAGTTTTTAGTATTACAAGACATATAAAGTAGCAACATTTACTGCCTTCATTTCATAAATTCACGTACCATTTATAGAGTTCTAAATATGGTAAAACAACATTCTTCAAGCTACCTTAACATGTCATTTCTTGTAAAAGGAAGAGAGTCACATTCATAGATTTTTCTCTACATTTTGCATGTACTTAAAAAAAGGGACTGCAAATGTGCAAAACCAACCAACCATACAAAGAATTAAGTTGGGACGTGATGCTGGGGACATCACATCACCATTGTCACCTCTGTCACCCACACCGTGTTCTCAGAGCTCCATATGCTAAATGCTTGTTGTACTTTATTCCTGTGCTTTGGGAAAGGAGTCTAAATCTCTACATACTCAGTAAAGCTGAATAAAGAGTGATAGAAGCAAGATTGTTTCATCTGCCATCACAGCAAGAAGGACGTCAGTTTTAGAAGTCTTGCCTATTTTATCAGTTGACAATTGTTTAAAGGATCAGAAGACATCAGAACGTTGCAGAATGTTTCTGGTTTTATTTCTGGAAGTTATTTGGTACAAACTCTATGCATTATTATCGGTTCTCATTATAAGACTGATGATGACTGCGACCTCAGAATAAAATTATGGGAGTTTTACAATCAATGGAAATAATACAACAAGGACATAAGGGAGATCTTTCTTCATGGGATATCTGAAGTTTTCTAGGTTACACCAGAGAGAAGGGACAGAATAGACCCCAGGGTTATTCACCAAAGACTGTAAATTTGAATACTTCTTTAGGTTTCAAGTTTCAACAGAGTTCTTGTGATGTAGCAGATGTGTTTCTGTGCATTTCTGGCTAAAATTCCACAATCTTTTGAGAGGGTCAAGGTTCACCGTTGAAGTGGAGCCTGGCCATGAAGGAGTATTGCCTTTGAATGAAGGTAGCCATGGAAACCTTAGGTGGACACAGGACTAAGCTTTCCAAAATCTCACTTTTTTAAAAAAAGTTTATTTATTTATTTTGAGAGACAGAGAGTGAGCAGGGGAAGGGCTGAGAGAGAGAGCAAGAGAGAGAATCCCAAGCAGGCTCCATGCTGTCAGCACAGAGCCCTGTTTGGGGCTCAAACTCATGAACCATGGGATCATGACCTGAGCCAAAACCAAGAGTCGGACACATAACCAACTGAGATGCCCAGACACACCCCCAAAATCTCTCTTCTTTATGCCTCAGTTTAGTCAGGTATAGTGTGGAAGTAAATGAATAGTAGCCTTAAAGACTGGTTGTGAAGGTGGTGGAGGTAATATATATGCAGATTTAAAGGAATGGCTATATTATGATAAATATTCAGAAATATTAATTGTTATTTCTATTTGCTATATTATTATTCACCTTTGAGCCATGGCCTGCTCACTCTAGGTCCTTAAAATTCCTAGGTCTACTTTCCATGATGATCTACTTTCAAGTGAAAGCTTTGGAGCCTCATCTTAATTCTATCTACTTTTCACCTTGACTTTATCTCCGGCAGACAAAAATAGCACTCAGCAAGACACACATGCTTCATACAAGAAGTACTTGTCAAATTTTACTTCATTAGAATGTGAAGAAGGCCATTAGAAATAATGCTGTCATGAACCTTTTATCAATGTCTTTTGGTACATGTGTGTAGGTCAAACACGTAGTCATGGTGGCATGCAAAAATAGGCAAAACTAACACATGATGATAAAAGCCAGATTTAGTAATTTTTACCTCTCTAGATGGGTGGGTAATGTCTGGCAGACAGCACAAGGCAAGCTGCTGGGGTACTGGTAATCTTTTATATCTTGATCGGGTAATGATTACTTGTTATGTCCATTTTATAATGATTTGTCGACTGGCACTTAAAATAGGTACACTTTACAATTGTTAAACTAAAATAGAATTATTACAAAATGTTTAAAGAAAAGGTATCTAGAACAAAGTAAGGATTTTCATGAAATACATACTGTTTAAAAATCTCATTGGAATATTAAGGGTCCTTGTCCTCTGCTTTAGGAAAGTCCCTAAGCCAGTGTACCTTAACTCATAGGAGCAAGTCCTTATCATTTTAGGACAAGCACTCAGTTCCATCTCCCTTCATTCTTTTTCCTAGTTAGTTTCAATGACTTTTAAATCATTTCCTGTTATTTACTGAAAATTTTAGCACCCGACTCAAGTTGTTTTTTTCCCCATCCAAATCCTACTGCTATCTTATGCAAATTCAATGTCTTTGTTTTTGCTCAGCTGACAACCTGCCCTCTCAGTTCCTTGGGCTCATCTCCATTTGTCTCGACCTCAGTGACTAAGTCCGATAGCCACATATGGGCCTTGTCATCACCATGAGGGGCTTGGAATAAAAGATTGAGGCAACTAAATCTATCACAGCCTCCTTCCTTTGGGCACTCTCCTTCAGCGATTCCCAGTTGAGCAGTTCAGTTCTTTGTCTCATTCACACATCTGAATAACCTTATGGTTCTATTTTCTCAATAGTTGGGACACAGCCATAGTTTTTTTTCATTTCTTTACAATCTTCCTTGTTTAGCTTACAATCCACTATCAGGATAACACCTCATTTCTCCAGGCCAATTGAACTCCCCTGCATCTTTCTGCCAAAACCCAGTCTTGGAACATTTGAACCTCCTGTCATCTCCACGCTTCCACCAGAACTGCTGGAGAAAACCACAAAACAATCAGTGTAAGATGGCAACAGTACACTCTCGAGATTACCAGCACCCAGTCAGCCCTGATTCTGCCCTGTGGTTCTTCATTTCCCTCAAGTCTTTCTCCACTTCTCCCCAGCAGTCATATCAACGTATCTACCTTTCTTACTTGCAGCCTTTCCCTTTCCTCATCCCTGCCTCTCAGAGATCATTTAACTACTTACTGCAGTGGAGAAAGTGATAGCCATCAAATCAGAAATACCCAACTTTCTGCCACTTGATGGGTAAATGTAAGAATCTCATCACTTGTAATTTTCTTATTCCCTCTCGGCACAGCAGCAAATGTGTTCTTCCTCCTCTTTCGACTTGTGACCTGGACCTCATTCTCTCTTTCCTTCTTGGAGCTCTCATTCTACCTTATATCCCTTCAGTCCTTTAGCCTTGACCCTTAATTCTATACCAGACAAGTCTTACCATGATTTTACAATTGTCTTCCATCTAAAGCTTCCTTCTGCTCCACACTTCCCATTAGTTACCACTCTCTTCTTCCTTTCACAACTAAATATGTTCCTGTATGTAGATATCTATATATGCGGGTTTATATAAACACATATGATACCTATGTGTGCAATACATGCATGATATATCTATATCTAACTATAATGTGTAATATACATACACACATATATAATACATAGATTGTATACCTATACTTACTTTGCATACTTTTTTGTCTCTACAAAACTGACCTCATCAAAGTTGCAGTAAGTGATATATCTAGGTCACTCAATCTACAAGACATTTTGCAACCCTTATCATAGATTTGGGCTTTTTTGAACTTTCTCTCTGCTAAACTGGAAATTCTTTGAGGGCTGGGGCTAGATTTATCTTGCTACTTTTGAGTCTCCAAATCCCACATAGTAGATGTTCAGTAAATATTTACTGCATAGTTTAATTAATGGTATTAAAAGTCGTATAATACTCTTTACCAGACCTTGCATTTAGAAAATTATTAGCCTTTGTAGAAAGCATCTGTTACTTAAGCATGAAGGAAATATTTACTAAAGCTTTCAGAGCCAAGCTCATTCAACTTTATTTAAATTCATACTTTCAATATTTTAAAATAAATTGGTGCATTTATATGATGCAATTTGTCTACATGGGTAGGAGAGTAAAATAATCTTCCAATATAGCTTGATTCTTCATTGTATAACAGAGAGATTTAGTGTTTCTATATCATCCTGAAATACTCTATAGGTGCGAATTTGTTTTACTAATTTATATGTATGGGAAATTTGGTTTTCATAAAACATATTCTTTTTTTTTAATTTTTAAATGTTTACTTACTTTTGGAATAGAGAGAGAGTCCTAGCAGGGGAGGAGCACAGAGAGAGAGGGAGATACAGAATCCAAAGCAGGCTCCAGGCTCTGAGCTGTCAGCACAGAGCCTGACGTGGGGCTCAAACCCACAAACTGTGAGATCATGACCTAAGCCAAAGTCAGTTGCTTAACCAACTGAGCCACCCAGGTGCCCCAAAAGATAAATATTCTTAAGAAAAGGAAATATCGTAGGTAAGCAATAGTTTTCTGAGGGTTCATCACTTATGATGAGACTTTTCAACAATGAGTCTTATGTGTGAAGGCCATTTTGTTGTATATGCTACCACAGACTCAATATTACATCTGGGAGAAAAATGCCCTCATTCCTCCCATGATAATTCTGTGTTTGCCTTCATATAGAGGGCAGTATTTTCCTATTTGTGTGTGAATGATTCTCCCATCTTTTATCTTTCATAACTAATTACCAGTCCTAACTCCCCATGGCTGACTATTAAATTATGTGATACTATATTTTAGCAGCACCAAAGAATCATCGTCTACCAGGTAACAGTCAAGTGTTCTAATGTCGATCTTACTCCTGCTCAATACATACCAAAATGTCTCCAAAGAGCAATGACATTCAGGGATGGAGCTTTTGCTTTCCATCCACTCTAACAGGCACTCAAGAAGAGTCTATTCTTGGATTGATTTGAATATTCAAACAGTTGCATATCACTGTGACTCCTAAAAGAATTACTCTTGAATTATAGCATATTATTTTTAAAAGCCATATTATTTTATAAGAATTCGTGGCATCAAATTTCTCAGGACCCTAAGAATTAATTTCTCCCGTCTCAGTACCAGGAATAAATATATGGTATACTCTCTGCAATTGATTTCTTTTATTGTGTGAGCCTTGAATCACATTCTTGACTATATTAACCTTCATTGTCTAAGTAGCAGCTCAGAGCAAGACAAGAAAGTCTAGGTTCTCTTGTTCCAGGTTAATCAGAGGAGAGCTCCTAATCCTTGTAAATTCTGTAGATTCAGTCACCCCAGGGTTCATACTAGTTGGTCTCAGGATAAAACAAACTGCTTTTGCTACTCGAGGGAGCTCAGTATGTGGTGAGGCTAGATGAGTCATGTAATAATAAGTTTTGTGTAAAGAGCACTGGGGCGGTCACTCGATGTGTAGCATGGTTTCTGCGGGACCTCTGCTCCATGGATAGCCTTTCAAGATACAAAGAAATATAGTTTTCTTGAGTCAGCCTTCTGGCTCAAAAACCGTCTCCCTGTCTTCACTTAGGCATAGATGTCCTCACTTTAGGATAAATGAGAGCACAATGCTTATCCTGGAGTCAGTTCTTCTGACCATGTGTATCGGCTTCAAGTCCTCCTGTCCACTTGGAAGCAGACTCTTGGCTTTGGATCATGTAAATCAGTCCTCCTGGCTTCTAACCTGCTGTTTCTCAGTCAGAAATTCCAACCCAGCTGCTCTCCTGATGACTTACCAAAACATAGCACCTTGGATCAGGAAATGATCGTTTTCATTTTAACCAATGTTCCTGAAAACCCGAGGCACCGTGACATTGCTAGAATTCAAGATAGCCAGTTGCATAGTATAAAGGAACGAAGAGTGTTATTAAACATATAATATGTTGCAATATGACCAACATTGGCCTTGTTGTATAAGTGGCTTAAAAGCCATGATCATATTTGAACTTTATTTATATTGTGAAATTCTTATAAGAAAAACCCTATAGAAAGTATAAGCTCTATGAAGTTATAACTACAATCTCATATACATTTAACAAGAAATATTTAACTCTTCAGGAGACTATCTCCATTCTGGACATGGGTGTATTTTGTCAAATTGAACAGAAACATAAGTAAGAATCAAATATTCCCTAATTGACAATTCAGAGTTGATTCCTAATAAATTTTGTAGGAAGTGATGAAATCAGAATAAAGTACTATAACTCTGAAGTTTTCCCTTTATTACTTACTTTTTTAAAAACCTATTGTTGCAGGTAGCCATTGGGAGAAAGTTTCCATTACTTAGAAAATCGTGAACTGTCAACTTATATTGAATTGTGAAAACAGATTAAAATGAAAATGGGAAGTGCCAAGCTTGTTTTAGAGTTAAAAAAATCACATTGGCCTGTGGCCAAAATATTTGCCTCCCAAATGTCATCTTTAGAAAATGTTTGAAACACTCTGTGATTGTCTACTCCTCCTCTCAACTCCCAGCAGGCTAAAGCAGACTCACAGAGTCCCACACAGATGTAGACAGAGAAACTGCTCATTATCAATCAACGAACACAAACAAGTTGAAGACTGCTCAGTTTCCCCTGTTAAAGGTAAAGAGCCTTAAAGGCCCTAAAGAGTTTATTATTCTGGGCCTGCGATCGTCAAAGTCATTTGATTTTGACCTGCGCGGTAGCCACAAAGGTTAAATTGAGGTTAAATTTCCCAGACAAAATGGAAGCAATTAAACAGTTAAATAATGTTACTTTTTGTTTGTTTTCAATCCAGAGTCCAAAAAAAATATTAATACAATCAAAATGTAAATTTTTGTAGACTTAAGTGATACATAAGACATGCCCTTTATGCTTAATTATGTTTTTCACACTATTTTCTTTCACTAAAAGTAATACCAGAAGAATATATATATATATATCAGATATATATGTGGTTATATATATGTGTATTTATACATATATGTGTGTGTATATATATGTGTGTATATATATATCCATACACATATACATATATATACATACATACACACATACATACATATATATACATATATGTGTAGGTAGGGATATATATATATATATATATATATATATATATATATATATATATATCTCCAACCAGGAACTGATACTAAGATTTCCCTCTTCACAACAGGATGTCTAAGGTCTTTTGAAGTCTGTAATTTTCAATTAGGCAGGAAAAAAAATCAGCTGTATTGAAATGGGATATTAACATTACTTTTATTTGTTTGAAATTGGTCGTTTAGAAAGAAAACTGTTCATAGAGGCAAGAGATGTGGATGTTGCTATTTGCCCTTAGAATATTATGCAAGTATAATCTACCTTATTTTTATTTTATACAAAACATCTTCACATTCATTATCTCACCTGACTTCAAACATAACTTTTTAAGGTAGAGGGCAGTTGACAAATGAAAAAAAAATTACATGATTTGCACAAAACCACATATTAGTAAGAGTTAGAGCCAGACTCTAGTTCACTGCTGATTTAATGCATTACACTACATCAGACCTCTTAAGTATCACTTCTCTTCAAGTATCATGGAGTATTTGGTGTTACCTCTAATTTAAAAAATTATATTTTGAGGGGGGCCTGGGTGTCCCAGTCGATTGGACGTCCAGCTTTGACTCAAGTCATTATCTCGCAGTCCGTGAGTTCAAGCCCCACATTGGGCTCTGTGCTGACAGTTCAGAGCCTGGAGGCTGCTTCAGATTCTGTGTCTCCCCTCTGCCCCTCCGTGCCCTTTCCCCCACTCATGCTCTGTCTCGCTGCCTCGCTCTGTCTCTCAAAAATAAATGTTAAAAAAATTTTAAATGTTGTTTGATGGTATTGTTAAAGAATAAGTTTTTAGCACTATAAGCAATAGTTAACATATTATTCACTGAATCTTGTGTGTCTGCAAAAATATCTTAACTCACGACAATGAAGAATGGGAGACCTAGATGTGTTGATTGTATCTGCATATGTTGGCAAAAAGAAGTTAAAAAAAATTGGACTGTGACCAATGTAAGTGTTCTTACTAAATTCCTTTTCCAGCTTGGTCTTAATTGCTAGTCTAAGAACAATTACTCCCCTACCTTAAATTAATCTGAAAGAGTTTCAGCTGAAGGGGTTAATAAAAGTGGAAGGGTAGATGTGAAGAATGGCCCTTCAGAGATCCTCTAGATACTGCACAAGCTGCAGATCCAGTAGCTGAAGGGGACAGGGATCCCTTGAGGAAACAGAGGACTGACATCCAACCAGATAGAGAGAAGCACTTTATTCCTCTGAAACAGGGAAGGGAAAAACTGAGTGGCATAAAATATCATACATCACTTGCCAAGTATAGACACACCCGGGTTTCCTATTCCACATGAGGTTAGAACTTGGATCACAGATGTCCAGCCAAAGGTGGCCTTGCTCTGACCCGGATCATGTCACGAGGGAAGGAACTCTAAGGAGCAGTTCTTTTTTTGTTCTTTGAAGCCCTACAGTCCCTCATAAGGGGACACTGGACTATTAAAGGTCTTAAGGAACCCTTTTATAGTGTCTTCTAGGTAGAGATTGTCCCAGCATACACTGTGTAATTAAAAAAAAAAAAAAAAAAAGAAAGACATCAAACAGTGGGGTTTTTTTTTAGGTAGTATACTTCAAGAAAACCTTTTAGCCTTATGAACTTCCTTGACATGCTGTTTATTGAAACATGTGTCTGAAAAAATGTTACCTTCACAGATAACTGGGCTAAAGAATACAGTTTTTATCTTCAAGCAGAATAAGGAGAGACAAATTCTAGAGGAACCTAAATGTGTATCTGCTGACTCTGAAGAAAAGACACATGAGTACTCAGTTTATGGTAAAATGGTTGTTTGACCACATGCCACAATCTGCCAGCAAAAGGTGACACATCTCATGGATCCCTTTTGTTGTTGTGAAGTATTTGCTCGCTGGAGCATGCAACCCAGAAACATGAGGGATACAGATACTTAATTTGCCAGCATGGTGTGGTCAACAATGTGAAGTAGTTTTGAATTCCATATCAATAATTTTCCCTCGGAAATTACTAACCACTCTCTTGAAGAATAGGCTAGCAATTATTTGAAGAGAAAACAAAGTATTAGAATTTTTTTTTTTAAATGGACAGGAGAAAACTAGGATTAATTGTATTTATTCAGTGCTGGTTATGTCTGCTTTTACTGGAAATGGGGCTACAAATTCCAGTTTCCACTTTCAGGTGATAACGTGGGTAGAATGTATGGTTATTTATTTGCTTACAGGACCACGAGAAGAGAATGCCTACTTTATACTATCCAACACAAAGAATATAGTAGTTTAATGCATCTCTTTTTCTAGATACAAAATGCTGACTTAGCCAATTTGTGTAGATGTCATACAGAAGGTAAATCGGGCCTAAAGGATTGTGAAGAAATAATTGAAACTCAACACATACTTGACTTCTAAACACTGAGTGGATCAGTATCTGGCGTTTTTAAGTTCTTCTAAGATTCACACTTTCTGAGCAGCCATATTTTCCTCTAGACAGCTCCCTCGTTGTAGTAGTGGAGTTGGTTGATGCTGGGGTCCTCAATTTGGTAGCTCATTGAGTTTATTCAAAGAATTTAAAAAAAATTTTTTTTAATGTTTTATTTATTTTTGAGTCAGAGAGAGACAGACCATGAGCAGGGGAGGGGCAAAGAGAAGGGGGGACACAGAATCCAAAGCAGGCTTCAGGCTCTGAGCTGTCAGCACAGAGCCCGACGCGGAGCTTGAACCCACAAACCATGAGACCATGACCTGAGCCCAAGTTGGATGCCTAACAAACTGAACCACCCAGGCGCCCCCCGAAGAATTTTTGAGGCAAAACAGCCATTTATTCAATGTCTTGCAGGTATTTCCCTTGTCCTCTGCCTCTGTTAACTGGCTAGTAAAAATGTTTGTTATAGATTAGTAATTTGTAGCATTCTTTATTGACTTAGATCTTCTTAAGCAAAACTTCTTGTTTTTGACACTTACTTTGTTTATAATTGGATAACTTCTTTCCCAATTGCAAATGTTACATACCAACCTTGAGATACCCATAAATTCTGGAATCAGAAAGAGAGACGAAGGATTGCTACTTTTTTATATTGTTATTTTTTTCCACTTTTCTAAAATTTAAAATGATAGCTCAGAAACAAATATGTCAAGATGTCAATGTTGGTTTAATCTTGATAGTGACATCTGAGTGCATGTTATGTATATTTTATTCTGTAGTTAAGATAACCAATTTTTTTTTAAAGCCAAAATACTTCTTTGTGAAACCACCAGAGATTAAAAATAAGAAAGCTAATTCAACTGCATAGCTGTTACTCAGAATTACTTACTTTAAAAATTTGGGAATGAGTCTTTTTAGGCTTACTTTTTTTAATATACATTCTCATAAATTTTGGTTCATTTTACTTTTTAAAAAATTTTTAATGTTTATTTTATTTTTCAGAGAGAGAGAGAGAGAGAGAGAGAGAGAGGGCAAATGGGGAAGGAGCAAAGAGAGAGAGAGAGGGAGATACAGAATCCTAAACAGGTTCCAGGTTCCAAGCTGTCAGCACAGAGCCTGATGCAGGGCTCGATCTCACAAACTGTGAGATCATGACCTGAGCTGAAGTCGGCACTCAACGACTAAGGCACCCAGGCACCCCTTGTTTATTTTACCTTCTACAATTTCTTTTTCAAAAAGTGTACAGTTTGACATTTTAGGTTTCTTAAGCATTCATATTTCACCAAATTTTCCACCCACAGAATTTCTGATATCATTAATTATATTTAAAACCATGATTTATAATCATATCATATTGCATTGGGTCATTCTGCAATAATTTTAGAGCTGTTCTTCTATCAGTAGATATTTTTATTGTTTTTAATCATTTTCTGCTGAAAATAGCATTGTGATTAAAAAACCTTGTGTAAATCACTTTGATGACTTCCTTAAGACTAATTTTTAAAACTTAAATTACAGCAGTGCCTGGGTGGCTCAGGCGGTTGAGCATCCAACTTTGGCTCAGGGCATGATCTCCCAGTTCATGAGTTTGAGCCCCATATCAGGCTCTGTGCTGACAACTCACAGCCTAAGCCTGCTTTGGATTCTGTGTCTCCCTCTCTCTTTGCCCCTTCCCTGCTCTCTCTCTCTCTCTCTTTCTCGCAAAATGAATAAACATTAAAAAAATTAAAAAAGAAGTTAAATTACAGGGTCAAATATAAAACACACTTATAACACTTACACATATATACACATCAAGCTGTTTTCTCGGAAGGTATAATTTCTCTTCTGAGATGAGATTAGCACTTAAGTTTTGACAACCTCCTCTAAAGTGAGAAAAAAAATAGGGTTTGGGATTTTTGTCATTCAGGGGCAAGAAAATATTAGTCCATTTTTATTTGCATTTATTCGATTGCTTTTTAGGTTGAACATTAAATATATGTGTGTATTATATGGTTCCCTGAACTGCTTATTTTAGAAATGGACTTGATATAATCAGGGTTTAGTAATTTGATTTTTTATACATATATATTGGAATTATCAATCATGTGTTATATTTGGAATAAAATAATATTAGTTTGTATTTTATGTTTGGCATAAATAAGTTTAAGATTTTATGTAGTCAAGTGTTTTGTTTGCTTGTGTTTTTTTTGCCATTTTCCATTGCATTTTTTTATCAACTGTAAACATTATTTTATTTTATTTATTTATTTATTTATTTATTTATTTATTTGATATAATTTACTGTCAAGTTGGCTGACATACAGTGCTTACAGTGTGCTCCTGGTTTTTGGGGTAGATTCCTGTGGTTCATTGCTTACATACAACACCCAGTGTTCATCCCAACAAGTGCCCTCCTCATGCCCATCACCCATTTTCCCCTCTTCGCCACCCCCCACCAACTCTCAGTTTGTTCTCTGTATTTAAGAGTCTCATGGTTTTCCTCCCTCCCTCTCTGTTTGTAGCTATTATTTTTCCCTTCCTTTCCTCCATGGTCTTCTATTAAGTTTCTCAAGTTCCACACATAAATGAAAACATATGATATCTGCCTTTCTCTGACTGACTTTTTGACTTTTTTGAAAGTCCTATTAGTTTCCTAGGACTGGAGTAATCCATTAATTACCACAGACTTGGTATCTTAAAATAATAAGAATTTATTCTCTCACAGTTCTGGAAGCCAGAAGTACAACATCTGTATCACTGGGTCAAAATCGAGATCAACAGGCCAACTGTCCTTCTAGAGGCTCTTGGAGAGGATCCATTCCTTTCCTCTTCCAATTTTGGAGCTATCTTCTTTGGCCCATGGCCTTCTTCAAAGGCAATGGTGTAGCATTGTCAAATCTCTCCGTTTCCATCTTCACATGACCTTCTACCTTCTGAGTGTATATCTAATTTCCTTCTGCTTCTCTCTTGTAAGTTATAGAAAATTAACTTTTCTACCCATATTGTATCAAACCTTAACATTTACTTGAAGGGGTGTCTGGGTGGCTCAGTCGGTTAAGCATCCAGCTCTTTGTTTCAGCTCAGCTCATAATCCCACAGCTGAGTTCAAGCCCTGCGTTGGGCTCTGCGCTGACAGTGCAGAGCCTGCTTAGGAGTCTCTCTCTGTCCCTCCCTCTCTTTCCCTCCCCTGCTCACTCTCTCTCTCTAAAAAATAAATAAATTTTTAAAAAATTTAAAAAGTATTTACTTGGAGATGGTACATTTTTTAGAGTCCCCCTGTTTTTTTTTATTCATAATTATCTTTACCTAGACTCCCAATGATAGAAGTAGTGATTATGTGAGAACCTCTATCATGCATAGAAGCAACTTTATCAAAAGATGGCCTCCAAAGATGATTGAAGTCAGTAACGTGATATTGTCTTTAATTCTGACTCCTCAGATTTAGTACATCAGTTTGCATTATATTTCCCAAAATACATAAAAAAAATTCTAACCACATTTATTTTCTTTTATGATCCAATTCTTAAACTATAAAAAGAAATTGCTACCTATAAAATATAATTGGTGTTGCATTTTTGGTCAGAAAGATAACCAGATGCTTTAAAAACATGAATTCATTAAACAAGATTCTCGAAACTTATTTCATCAAACAACAATGCTAATATTTTAAAAATATAATTTATTACCCATGTCTTTCATTTTTCTTTGATATCTGAGTGTAAAATGAGTACACAAATGGCCACACAAAATGGATTACTTAAAAAGTGTATCATGGGTGAAATTGCCCATAGGCAAAGGATTTATTTACAAAGAACCTTTACTCCGTTTTTCAAGACAAATATCTTATGTTTCTTAATTTGAAATGAATTTTCTGAGAATTAAATTATTGATAAAGTAGATGCCCTATAAGCCATTAATATTTTGTTGTTGTTTTACCTAAAGAAAATATGCATAGTTGCACAATCGTGGAATCTTGCAGACCACTCTCAAATTTAAACTATCTTTAAAATGAAAAGTCTTATTTTAGTGTTACCATTATAATGTAGTTTTCTTGGTCTATATTCTTAAAGTTTTTGGATTTGAAACATGGCTTTAAATCACTGTTGTTTTCACAGATACAGTTAAAGAGGAAAGATGTTCATAAATGCACTTTTCCAAATAAGTTTATATATGGAGGGAAATATTTAACATTCTTTTGGAAAACAGAACCAACATAGAAAAACTTCACGTCTCTATTTTTACTCATAAAAAAAATAAGTAAATTATTTAATATTACGTATGAGTGTTTACAAGTAATCTATTCATAAGCTACAATTCCCCTTTTTCTTTAAGCCAAAGGATTTGAGGCAGCTGATTAAAATACATAATATAGGGGCGCCTGGGTGGCGCAGTCGGTTAAGCGTCCAACTTCAGCCAGGTCACGATCTCGCGGTCCGTGAGTTCGAGCCCCGCGTCAGGCTCTGGGCTGATGGCTCAGAGCCTGGAGCCTGTTTCCGATTCTGTGTGTCTCCCTCTCTCTGCCCCTCCCCCGTTCATGCTCTGTCTCTCTCTGTCGCAAAAATAAATAAACGTTGAAAAAAAAAATTTAAAAAAAAAAAATAAATAAAATACATAATATAAATTAAATGGAGAGAGGGATAAAAATATTTAAGATTGAAGTGGTTAGTAATATGTATTTGGTTCCACAGTTGTTTGCTTCAAATAGTATGCTGAAATTGACAATTTAACAAATGGAGGAATTATTACAGAGCCAACCAGTCTAAAAATCACAAGATGTTAAGATTAATTGGAATATTAACAAGTACTGATGTACATTTATAGGTCGGCAAATAGATAAATGATACATAGAAAGATATAGATCTATATATCTAGAAACCAATACACTGATATATATCAATAACTGCTGATTTATAAGCCAAAATAGAAAGTACACTTACTGATATTATCTAATCCAATAGGATATTTTCAACCAAGAATAATTTGTTTTACATTTGTGAATTTTCCCCAGTGTAATGTCACTAGTTAAAGAGGAAAATGATGCTTATTCTTCCCCAGAGTTGAGTTAGTCAGTTTACACCTGTTCAACTGATGGGAAAACCAAGATGGAATGATAATAATTGACTTGTCTTTTATCATACGCCATTGACAGGTGATAGAAAGCTGCAGCCCTCATTTCTTGCCTTATGGGTCACACAATTAGCAAGTAGCAGGCCAGTTTGAAAACTCGTATTACTTGGCTTGAAAATCAGTTTTGTCTCTGATACATTCTTTTCATTAGAATTGGTTGGAACTTTGGTTGCCAGAAGGCAGAGAGCTCCCAGGTCTCCTTAATCCAGAGGGGTATTTTTAAAGTTAGTTGAAACACATTCAAATACGCAAATTTTGACACAAGACCCCAATTTGGCCTGTATTTTTTTTTAGTCAGTATTTCGTTTTCTTTAACCACACCATAGTCATATAAACAGCATATAAATTGATAACTTAATACTTATGAGTAATAATTAAAATAATTTAGATAATGTAGTTGTCCGTAAAATGGTATCCCTTTTCTCTATAATCGGCTTTCAGAGAAACAGATATCTGGTGGTTCATTTCCTTCTCATTTCTTCAAGAGGTCTAGTTCACACTGTTATCTGTCACCAATGGTTTAGACCTTTACTGTGGCTACTATAGGTTAACTACTGTCCTAACTGAAGTTCAATTGAAAATGTAGTCAACATCCCTCTGAGGGATTCTCATCTACTATACCTGAAAAATAACCCATGCTCCAGAAAATCTGGCTTCCTCAGTACTCCCCATACAATCTTGCTATTTGTCCATCTAGAGACCTGTGACTACTGTCTTCTTTTTATGGATGCGTTTTCTGATAGCTCTTCAGTTAACAGTGATTCCCACTCTCCTATGCATTGTCAAAGAACTTTTTTAAAAAGCATTCTTGAAGCATGTTCCTATAAATTGATTGTATGTGGGTCTCCTTGCAGTTTAGCTGTAACACACCATAGTGACTAAAGGCATAGACTTCAGAGCATGACAATCCAGGGAATAGTGCAAAACTAATAACCACCTGTGTTCTAGGTGAATGCCAAACTCCTTGTCTTAGTTAAATTAATTTTAGAGGAAAAAAAAAACGAACAAACAACAACAACAAAAAATACAGGCATTTTAGAATGTGGCTATTCATTTATGGCTAATAGAGTATTGGGAAGATGGATGTAACTGTGAATGAGAAGTGAAGTTTCAAGGGAAGTTTGAAATGATATCCTGGAGGAAGGGCCTGGAATGTCAAACTAATATAATGGTAATATCCTTTCTCTCTTCCAAAGGGAGACCATCGTAATCAGAATGTTAGCAACTTAACACTGATGTCTGTATGACTAAAGGAAAAGAGAGTTAGCAATCTCTCTTGGAGGCTATTTTGGATATCTAGGAGAGAAGTGATTAATGTCCAAAATGGGCCAGTATAACTGGGAGTGCAAAGGAAATAGCACCTCATCTAAAACCTTACTTCATTCACCCATTAACAAATATGTGATAGGCATGTAATCAATGCGATACGGTGACTGGCTATGAGGCACCAGGGAAAGGAAGTTCAAGTCTGGAGTTTTAAATCCAAGCAAAGGAGAAGGTGTAATACATTTAAAATCAAAGGCATGGAAGAATGAAATTTTGGAAGGGAAATTAATGAGTTCTCATCTACCCCTGAGGAGTTGGAGATAACTTCAGCCTTATTTTACGGAGTGAACCGCAGGCTGTTAGGTGGGTAACTTTGATATTTAGGCAATAATTTGAGAATCACCAATTTGAGAATCATCAATTTGGGATAATCATTTGAGTAAGGATGGTATTTGTTGTGGGAGGAAAGTAGATTAGCGAAGAGTATGTACGCTGAAAGAAATGCGCTTTGAACATGGGCCCTAGAAAATGTTTTACTTAGGGAACACATAGAATAAGCTGGTAAAAGAGTGTAAGATGCAGTGATATCCGATGAGGTTTAAAGTAGCCATGCTGCAAAACAAACAAACAAGCAAACAAATACTCATAGATATCTGAACCCAGCTGGCTCAGTAGGAAGAGCATGTGACCTCTTGATCTCAGGGTTGTGAGTTCAAGCCCTGAACTCACAGGTGTAGAGATTACATGTTAGGTGTAGAGATTACATAAAAATAAAATCTTTAAAAAAAAAAAAAAAAAAGAAGAGGGGCACCTGCGTGGCTCAGTTGGTTGAGCGTCCGACTTCAGCTCAGGTCACGATCTCGCCGTCCGTGAGTTCGAGCCCCACGTCGGGCTCTGGGCTGATGGCTCAGAGCCTGGAGCCTGCTTCTGATTCTGTGTCTCCCTCTCTCTCTGCCCCTCCCCCGTTCATGCTCTGTCTCTCTCTGTCTCAAAAATAAATAAACGTTAAAAAAAAATTAAAAAAAAAAAGAAAGAAAGAAGAAAAGAAGGAAAAAGTGGCCATGCTGTTAATAAAGGCAGTGTGTTTGGGATTGAGCATACTGAGCCTGGGTTGCTCAGTCGGTTAAGCGTTCAACTCTTCTTTTCAAAAAAAAATTTATTGTTTTTTATCTTTGAGAGAAAAAGAAAGAGAG